>NW_007727370.1:94384-137652 GCF_000696425.1 Galeopterus variegatus | reverse complement strand
CACCTGCACTGCTATGTTTATGGCCGCTCTATTCACAATAAGCAAGGATATGGAACCAATCTAAGTGGATGAGTTTGGAGAAAATTATGTTAAGTGAAATAAGCCAGGCACAGAAAGAAATACTGCATGTCCTCACTCATATAAATGAAATAAATAAATAATAAGTTGAACTTGTAGAAGAAGAGAGTAGAACTGTGGTTACTAGAGGTGGGAAATGGGAGAAGGCATAAGCAGGGGTTGGTTAATGGACACAAAATTACAACTAGACAGGAAAAACCTACAATTAACAATAACTTACTGCATGTCACCAAATGGCTAGAAGAGAGGAGATCAAATGTCCTCATCACAAAGAAATGATTAAGTTTTCCAGTGAGGAATATGCTAATTACCCTGATTTGATCATCACACATTATATACAGGTATTGAAATGTAACTCTGTACCCCATAAATATGTATAACCAATATATTTCAATAAAAATAAATAAATAAAATTTAAAAATTAAAGTGGGGCGGATGAAATACTTCCGGATGCCTGGGGGTGGTGGGCTGTGTCACGCTGGCTGTCAATGGCAGAGAGAGACACATTGGCAGACAGCCTGCAGGGAGCAGGGGCTCTTCAGCTACAAGATATGAAAGTGTTTCTGACCGTGACCACTACTGCACACCACAGCTTCCCACGAAGGGAAAGTGCCGTTCCCGCCAGCCATTGCAGACACATGGCTGGCAGTGGCAGCAGCAGCAGACTCTTGGACACTGAAAACGATGACACACATTGAATAGCATGTGGCTATCAGTCTCTCTCTAGAAGCCAAAATATGCCTAAAATAAAAATATGTCTAGCCAACTCCATCAAGGGACATAAGAAACACTGTGCTCCTGATAAATCTCCATACCACAGAGAACTTTATGGGAAACTTTCAAAACAAACAAAGCCTACCACAGCAGTTTAATAGGTCAAATTTCAGAAAACAAAGACTACATTAATTCATTCATTTACAGTCTTTGAATCAGGATAGTTATAAAGAATACACTTTCCTAATTGCACCAGGAGCTTGTAATCTAAGAGGAAAATAAACATATAAGTGATGAATAGTGACACAATTTTCTTTATCTACTGTAATCCTTAAAAGGCCTGCACTGGGGACATATGCAAAGTGCCCTAAGAACACCAGGTGTCAGGAGCTGTCCCTCGGACAGGTATTGAAAGACCCCTGAGTTATACTTGGGGACAGTTAAGGGAAGAAGATGCTGCTGGTACATCATGTGCTTGAGGGCAATTCTAGAGCACAGAGGGGACAGAGACAGAGACAGAGAGACAGAGACAGCAGAGAGACAGAGACAAAGAGACAGAGAGAGAGAGCTTGAGAGAGCAATGCACGCACCAGGCCCAGAGCAAGCCAGTGATGCTCACCGGAGAGTGGAGAAGCTGATGGAGGGGAGGGGTGGGGAGGGGTTAGCTAGGAGGTGAGCAGGAGAGGGGTCACAGGACACTGGCAGGCAGGCCGGCCCCACCTCCTCGCACCGGCCCTATATCCTGGTCTTGCTGGTAAGGAGCTGGTACCTGCACTCTCTGGGGAAATTACATGGAGTCACAGAAGCTCCTGGGTTTTTCAGGATCAGCTTTGCTTTTTAGGGAGAAAATTCTGGTAGCGACTTGGAGAGTGAGTGGGAGAGCCTGGAGTAAAGATGGCCTTGGCCAGTTGGGACAGAGCCCACAGTTAGGACAGGGCCCGGGGGCCAGGGCAGGGCTGCTGCACTGGTGTGGAAAAGCTGGGCAGAGGAGACAACGGCAGGAGCCACAGTGCCGAGGCCAGCGTTGAGCACTCCAGACTCCCTGGGAGGGATCAGCTCAGAGCAGGGGAGGCTGAGCAGTGCAGTCTGGGGCTGGCCTCACCTTACCTACAGGCTGGGGCCATCTAGTAACTCTGTGCAGGAGGAAGCCAAAGACTGCGGACTATGACAGAAGGCCAGGCTCTGTCATGCAATGTGGAGGGGCCGAGCTAATGAGGTTAGAGTCACCACAGAACCAAGAGGACTGGGACAGTTCCACTGTGGAAGACTGAGAGGACACCAACCCTGTTAACAGCGATGGCAGACAAGGACACTGCATTTATCGCACACTAATGTGCCTGCTATGGCTGTAGATAAATTAGGTATATCCACTGTGACCCTTACAACAACACAGTGATGCCCTAGCATTCTAAAGATATGATGTAGCCTGGAATATCAGAAGAATGGGCTAAATCGCTTGGAATAAAGAATATCAGAAATAGCAAGGTAATAAGATTGGCTGTTGAAATAGGCAGTCACGCATTTGAAAACAAAAGCAATAGCTAACATTTGACTGCTACGTGTCAGACACTGTGCTAAGCACTTTACATATATTCTCTTAGTTAATCCTCACAATAAACAATGAGGTAAGTACTTTTGTTCCTTTTTTAAATTTTTTTTTTCCTTTTTGTCTTTTTCCGTGTCTGGCAATGGATCGCAACCGTCAGTGTCACGCCCGTACCGGACCGGGACCGGCAACGGGATCGCAACCCTCGGTGTTGCTCCCGCACCTCGCTCAGCCAGTGAGCGGGAACCGGTCTGTATGTGGGATCCGAACCCTCGGCGGGAGCGTCGCCACACTCCCAAGAGGCGCACTGTAGCAGTGCGCCACCGGGCCGGCCCCTAAATTTTTTTTTTTAAATTCAGGTCAGGGCCAGTAGGGCACAGAGCTGGGACTCAGGCCTCACCACGGGCTCTAGAGCTTGCAGTAGGAAGCATATCACCCCGCCTCTTCATTTGTTTTACCCCATTGGTCACAAGGACACAGACACAGGCATTTGGGAACCCCCTGGGAAAAGAGAACCCAGCCAAGACCTGGAAAACAGTCTCCGTGCATAGTGCTACCAGGGTGCAGGGGACAGATGTTGTAGGGGAGTGCACAGTAGCTAGACCCCGAAAAGGCAGGGGAGCAGCCCAAGCCCTTCCACAGCTGCCTTCCAGAGTTGTTGAGAAGTTTCCAGCACAGGAAACAGGAAACACAAGCAGCCTGATTTTCATATTGGACTCCTCTTTAGAAGTCAGATGTCACCAGATTACTTTGCTAAAGTCTTATAAGATTAGTTATTTTATTGACCATTGATGAGGTTCAACATTCTACTAAGAAACTGTACTTTGAAACTTTCACATTTAAAAGTCCTTCCATTAATTTAAGACATTTCAGCAGCAATCCATTGTCATGACTAGTTATTCGAGATTGTTCCACTGAACTGAATCTTTACGTGCAGTGCATAAAAAAGTGGTGTGTAGCCTTTTCTTCTTTCATGGAATTACTCACTTAAAAATTAGCATTGCTAATGGGATTAGTATTCCCAAAAGTCTTAGGGACAAGTAAACTGATAGAATTAAAAGATAGTCACTACGAAGAAGAGAATTTTAAATGAGCATCAAATACTAATTGTCAATGTAATTTCAATACAGCAGTTTGAAATGAATGTCTTCCTTAATCTGTTAAAGCATAATTTATAGGAAATCATTCAAGTACTCTGCAATTTTAATTGTTTAATGGTAATTGAAACAACAGGCTTCTTTCAGTTCATAATGTTCAGAACTTGAAGTGAATTTTCAAGCTGTGGTTTGTGGTCTACTTCTGTTACCCTGTTTCAGAGGAATATCAGGACTGGTCTTTCCATTTAGCAATGACATTGAACCTCATCTGATTAAAAGGAGCATAACATCCAGTGGTAGTCACTAGTTAATAAATACGTTTTATTAACCATCATTTTTAAGGCTAGTCTTTATTGCTTTCCAGAGAAGTATCCTTGGTGTTACTTTTTCTAAATTACCTAGGGTGGGAAGATTAAAATATTAACAACTTCAGATTGATTAGACATTTAAAGAAACACATAAACCTCTGGCTATGTAAGTTCGCAAAAGAGGTTTTAAAAAGGTAAATTAAAAGTCTGTGAATAGAGTGGGTGCAAAAGAATGGAACCTGGTTATTTAGTGTGACCGCCCAGAAGCAGGCAAGAAACTGCACAGCCGGGGTCCTGGGCAGCAGCCAAGGGCAGCATCCCCTGCCTGGAAGCAGGCAAGAAACAGAGGATGCCTACGGTCCTGGGCAGGAGCCGAGTGCATTAGCCCCCACCTAGAAGCAGGCAGGGAGCACCCCGAAAACACTACTTCTATGTGAGTGGCCCACCAGCAGAGACCAGGAAAACAAGAGGACATTTCTCTCCTCAAAGCCCACTCCAGAGTAATAGAAGAAGCAACTTCTCTACCATGCCCCTGCTTTATTTTAGATTTTAGTAATTTCTGTCTTCTCTCTTTTTTTCTTGTTTAGTCTAGAGACAGGTTTGCAAATCTTGTTGATCTTTTTAAAGAATCAATTTTTGGTTTTGTTGATTTTCTCTTTTGTTTTTTAATTCCCTATTTCAAGTACTTCTGTTGTAATTTTTGTTATTTCCTACTTATATTTGCTTTCGGTTTAGTTTGCTCTTCTTTTTCTATTTCCTTAAGGTAGAAGTTTACATTAATGATCTGAGATTTTTCTTTTTTTAATATATGTGTTTACAAGTATAAACTTTCCTCTAAGCACTGCATGAGCCCTGCATCCTATACATTTTGATAACATTGCACTTTGGTTTTTATCTCAAAGTACTTTCTTTTTACCCATTGTTTATTTAGGAGAATGTTGTTTAATTTCCACACATTTGTGAATTTTCTAAATTTCCTTCTGTTACTGTAGTCAGAAAACATATTTTATATGATCTTAGTCTTTTTAAATGTATCAAGATGTTTTGTGGCCTAAAACAAAATTTAAAAATATTCATAAAATAAAAAAAAACACAACACCAGTATGTGTTTTAATCATTTTGTCTTATATAATATTGGAAAAAATAAAGGAAAATAAAGCAGAAAAAACCTACAATGTGAAGTAGAAAATGTTTGAGACTAGCTCTCCTATATTGTTTTATAAAGTTTACATAAAATGTCAAGAAAAATGCATTTAATATCATAATACATTTTTACCCCTGAGAATAAGATACACTATGTATTTTTAAGTCATAGTAAAAATTTACTTTGCATAGAATTCACCCAAGCAATAGGTTTCAGAGTGATTAATTTCTTCCAAAATTAAATATGTACATAAAAACAATATAGCTCTGATAAGTTTTGGTCTCTCATTAATTACACTGAACGTGTTTACACAATAGTTATATACTTAGGTAGCTTATTACTAATTAGTATCTATCCATCCACAAAAGCCATCAGTGCAAATTTACAGGCTGATCTGATTATTAAATTAATAAGACTCAGCAGTTTTAAAGTAAAAACAAAGCTAATAAAATTGTGTACCTCAGTAGAGAAGGAATTATGTGGACAATAGGTAGAAAATCAGTTGTTTTAATATTCATTAACTTTATCATGAAATTAATCAACCAAGAAAAATACCAAAACCACCTTAACCTACTGCTCCGTTCATTGCCATTCAAATGGATAAGTCCTGTTTCAAGTCTGTGTGCAGCACATTTCTCTGACTCTTTACAAGGTTCATCAGTGTCACCCTGACAAAGTCTCTCCTTGTCCAGACGTCAGTCAGGCTCCTCTGAGCCCTCTTCTCAGTGAGGCCCCATCCTTGGGTCTTGTCTTCGGCCTGCCTAGTCCAGTTGTGGCAAGGATCTTGCTAAGTCAGTGTGATGAGAATTCCCCTGCCCTTGGTATCCGATCCCCCTGCCTGCTTTCAGCAAGGATCCTGTCAAGTCAGTTTAACCAGAGTCTCCTCTCCCTTGCTGCCCTTAGCAGTTTTGCTGCCACTGACCCCCTCATTCTGCTCACTGGCTATACCTCCACAGCTGCCTTGCTGTACTCAAAGTTGAGCCAAATCTCTTTCCCCTGTTGCCATGGTCTTGATACCTATTGCAATAGTCTTGAATAAAGCCTCCTTTGCCATTTTAATAAGTATCAGAATAATTTTTTCTTTAACACCCCCCCCCTTTTGTCTTGTTTTGGCTTTAATATTATTAGCCCAGTAACAAATCCAGACAGAGATAGTCCACAACATAGAGCCATCCTACTACACCTTAAAGCTAGCAATGTAAGCATATTGCACTACAGGTTTACACAGGTCCTGATTCAGACCTTCTATATTTTCACATTAAAGTAAAACCAAAGTAAATATATAAAATAAACTATGTGATGTCCTATAGCCACGTGCCCATTTCATACACATGGGATGATAGTCTCTAAAACCTCTGTTAAATATCAATGCTTCCTCTCAAGGCAAGAAAACAAGTTCTTATTTTCCAGCATTTACCCAGTAGGGTGACTGTAAGGAAGTCCTAACCTCTCTGAGCCTGTTTCCACATCCCTAGAGTAGGAATAACATTATGACCTCCCTTACAAGATTGTGGGGAGCATTAAAAGTGCTAAAACATGTCAAGTGCTCGGGGTGGCACTTGAAATGCAATAATTCTCAGTAAACGTAAGCTGTGCAAAAATAATCAAAAGGAGAAAACAAATCCTCGGCTGCCACAGAGTGCGGTATGCCAGATAAAATATTATCAACCATTAACAGAAAGAAGTGCTCAAATTTATTTTCATCATTATGTTCAGTTCTCAAGTCTCAGTTGACTGACATTTTTACCACAAATTTAGTCGGTACCAAACACACAGGCTTCACAAAGTTAGCTCGGATGCATTGCCATTTCCTGGCAGTGTTCTGGGGAAATGCAGAAGGAACAGGAGTGAGCTGAGCCAGGAACGAGGGCTGTGGATACTCGCACACATTCAGGAGCCTGAGGCCCGGAGTGAACGCTCAGCAGGAAGGTAACAAACAAGCGGAACAGTCTGGCTTGTGTTCCTTCATGTGAGTTTTTCACTGCTGTGAGGCTCAGGCTGTGGGGACTTCTAAGGGCGGCTGCAAGGCTGCTCTTTCGTGTCTGCTGTGTCCTCAGTGCTAATATTTGCTCTCGTGGAATAATCGCATCACACTGTCAATCGAATATCCCAAATCTTATCACTCTTTTGTACACATTTTTTTAAATCACAACAATTTACTAATTGAGTACTTTACTAGGACACTCTCTAGGGACTTTATGCTCATTATTTGTTTCATACCCAGAACTTTTCAAGTTAAATATTATTATTACAGAGGAGAAAACAGGCTCCAAGAAATTGAGCAGGTTGCCCTACATGACAGGGCTGGGAAGTGGCAGAGCCAACATCTGCTAAACTTCACAACCCAGCTTGTTCTTTCTGCTTCGCAGCCTCCCACACTTTCACTTTAAAATGAAAAATAATGACAATTCTTAAAATAACTCTTATGTCTTCTTTTTGGCATTCCCTTTGCTGCCAGAAGCTATATTTTATTTATGACTCAGTTCTTGCAAGTATTCTTCTTTTCCAAAAGTATGCTCTTTTACTTTCTAAAGAACACACTAAATGTTGCTTTTTAAAATTTTGAGATTTTTGAAGTGTGCAAAAACTGACATCTCGGAAGACCCTTCATGTTGCCGACTAGTTTTTATTGGATCTGTATTCTATTTCCATTCCAGGGATATCACCTAGACCTGGGTCTGATAGATCCTAAAAGACTGTATCCACTTATAATTGAAAATAAAGACAAATTTTAAAATACATAACTGTTAATAAAAGTGGGGAGTAAAGTTAAAAGATGACAGTGTTGTCGGGCAATGGGTAAATATTAGCATTGTATGTTTACGAGTTTATAGTTTCTCATCAGCACATAAACTCTATATCATTAAAATGTGCCCTTCCCCCCAAGTGCATCATAAACCAATTTCTAAGTGTCCTCCAGGCCATGGCTATGAGCAAGGGAAGGCCACAACATGTCACAATCTGACAGGGAAATGGAAGTCCATACGGACACCTGTGTGAGTTTCCAGGGTGTCTGCGAGGGAACTGCATCTAACCAAACACTTATCACAAAATCCCAGATGTAGGGGGACTGCTGACAGTAGGAATGAGGAAAGGAATCAAAACAGGTCCGATGGAGATGGCCGAGCAGAGTAGGGAAGTGGAGGGGGTGGGGGAGCGAATCCGGGGCCAGCAGTGTAGACCTGCCCATTACCTGGAGAAAGCCACGTGCCTAGAGAAGTGGGGCCAAGGCAGCAGAAAGGATGGATGAGCAAACACAAAGTGTGCTGCTGGCACAGGGCTCCCAGTCCTGGTTCCCCAGACATGTGCGCCAAGGAATTCCAGCTTGTGTATTCTGCTTTGACAAGGGTGCTTGTCACTGGCAACCAGAAGGCTGCCAAATAATAGTTAGCTGTCTTCTTTGTTCAGCTGTGACAATTATAGCAGTGCCCCTTGGATCAAATGTGGTCACACACAAACACAAGAAAGGTGGTGACATCACTTGGCAGTTGTAGAGTGTAAGGTGGCATCTCGATCCTTCCCTTTCAAAGTATAGTCACCAGACTTGAACTGTTGTGAGTACACAGAGATTGTTAGAAATGCAAACTTTCTGGCCTTCCTAAGACCTCCTGATTCAGAACATGTGACATCACTTGGCAGTTGTAGAGTGTAAGGTGGCATCTCGATCCTTCCCTTTCAAAGTATTGTCACCAGACTTGAACTGTTGTGAGTACACAGAGATTGTTAGAAATGCAAACTTTCTGGCCTTCCTAAGACCTCCTGATTCAGAACATGCTTTATAACATGATCCTCTAATGATTTGCAAGCAGAATAAAGCTTGAGGAACACTAATGCAGATGGTTCAAAACACCATCAAAATGAATATAATATATATTCTCTCAACAAAAATTCTCAGACACTCAAGAATGCATGTGTAAATTTCTGATTCCAAGGACCTTGGGTCAAGAAGCACTGTTTCAGGAGAATGTATGTGTGCCTGTCTATCCTGAATTGACAAACCTTTGAAATTCATGTGTGGATAGTGTATTAGTCAGTTTGGTATGCTATAGCAAACTACCATAAAATGGGAAGCTTATAAACAATTTCTTCTCACTGTGTCTTCACATAATGGAACGGTCCGGGGGCTCTCTGGGGTCTCTTTCATAAGGGCACTAATCCCATTCATGGGGCTCCACCCTCATGACCTAATTATCTCCCAACATCACCTCAGGGGTAGGATTTCAACACATGAATTTGGGAGGAGGGACACAAACATTCAGTCTATAGCACATAGGTTAAATAAAATATTTATATTATATGTGTACAGTGTGGAAAGAAGACCTCCATAAATCAAAAGGGTGTTTCTTTTTGTGGTGAATGTTTTAGGATAGGGGGAAAGGGAATAAGACTCTTATGAGTCTTACTTTGTAGGACTTGTGTAAGTGCCTGGGGTACATACGTGCACATGGCATTGATTCACTATTTGCAACCATATTGTCTGAATGTGTTAAAGAATGAGTGTATTTGTGGCCAGCATAGTTGCCAAGTAAAATGGCATTGGACTGCAAAGTCACAATCAGCTGGAATTGTCCAAGCCACTGGGACACAGAAGGATAAGGAGCTTCTCCCAGCAGGTCCTTCTACCACAGGTCTCCCACGCCCTTGGGTAGTCTCATTCTCCACAGCCCAGCAGCTCCTTACAGAACATATTCATGATCTTCTCCCTCATTCTTAAACAGTGCAGGGCTCATAGTAGACACTGGTCAAATATTTGTTGAATAAATTGTCCCACACAAGAATACTGATGGATACTTCACCACCTCCTCTCATATTTATTGAATTATGCTGAGTAACCTATCTAGAATTTCAGCTTATGAGGCATAGCTTCTAGCCAACATCTTCAAGACATACTACATATTATTATAGCCCTGGTTACCCAACAACAACCTTCTGGAGTTAAAATAACCTTACCCCATAAAATTTTCCTTATAGGCAGAACATTCATTTAGTGTTTTATGAACATCCTGAATATATCAGACAATTTTCCTACTGAACATTTCCTCTGTACTCAATTTACCAAGCAAGACAATCTGAGATTTTAGTATTAATAAAGCACATTGGCTTATGAAAAGGGTGCAGCATTCTTGGATCTGCAGTGGCCGATGCTTCGGGCAATAGGTATTAATATCCAAGCATGTATGTGGTGTTATAAAATTTGAGTTCAAAATTTCAGTATTGCATAATTATGGGTATAGCTTCCTCTTGGGTAAAAAGTGTCAAGAAAAGATTTAAATTGGTGTAGTTTTAGTTGGAGACCATTTGATTCCCGTTTATTTTTGCCAAAAGATGGATTCTTCAGCCATAAGCAATTGGTGCCCCAACTGGCTGGTATCACGTAGCTGTGCACAGCCCCAGCCTCATAAGGTGAAGTGTTTTCGTATGTTCACCAGGATGCACACACAGCCTGAAACAGTGACTGCCGGACATTGCAGAAAAATTCTTCGTGTTGCTGATTCCAATAACGCTTAATGCCTTTACTAACAGAGAGTGAAGTGGTTCAGAATAGTTGTCCTCAGGGAAGAAATGTAGAGCAGAAATTGCATAATTTATCCCCAGCTAGATGCTTTTGCTTGCCCATCTGGAGCATTCTCATTCCTTTAAAACTTTGCAGAGTTCAACCCAGCGGTATGTAGTTAGAGGCCAAAAAGTTAACACAGGATGCTCTGAATTTCCATTTTTTCCCACCCATGCATTATTATTACTTATTTTTTTGTCACCGGTAAGGGGATCGCAACCCTTGGCTTGGTGTCGTCTGCACCGCGCTCAGCCAGTGAGCACACCGGCCATCCCTATATAGGATCCAAACCTGTGGGGGCAGCGCCACTGTGCTCCCAGCGCTGCACTCTCCCGAGTCCGCCACGGGCTCGGCCCACCCATGCATTATAATAATTGAACCATGTAGAAATAGCACTGTACTATCTTCAATATGGGATAAACAGAGGACAACCTAATGGAAAGCCACTATTGAAATATGATACACATCTGAATTTGGGGGGAAAGGTGATCTCCATGCAGCAGGAAGAAATTCTACAGGGAACACGAATTTTGAACTAATGGGGCTTAATTAGCTGCAAGCCTGGGCACCCACTATAGCATTACCACAAAACAACTGCTGATATATTTAGTATGGTTCAGAAGTGGTCTTATTGGAAAAAAATTGGTCAAATGGAATTGAAACATTTAAGTCAATAGTGGTTAAATTATATTCTTTTGATAGATTTGGAGGTTCTCTTCTTGAAATTCCAAAGTAATGATTGTCCATCTCTTCTGGAAGATAACTAGACTGTGACTATTTTCCCTTGCTCAACAAAAATAAATTTTTTAAAAAATGTAAATGAGCAGGTATTTGTTGATAGAATAGATAATGGCATAATATAACTACTCAAAAATCTCTGCTCAACATACTCTTAGTTTAGCAAATTGTAAAGTCTTATGAGACCAAAAACTTTAAAAGGCAATAAACTTTTTCTAGCAATGAGTGGGCATAGTTGATAAGTAATTTTACTTTCTCTGTCAGCTCTTGAGAAGACATTTCAATGAGGCATCACTTTCATATTAGTTAATGTGTGAAAGACTCATGTAAAACTACCAAGGAACCAAATTGCATATACTGACAGTCAAAATCTAATTATTTCTCTTCAACAAATTATGCTTTTTATTGTTTTTATGAATTCTTAACCCGATCAGCATAATACACTCATACTAGAATCTCACTCCTGAACTGTGTATGCTTCTGTCACATTTGTTATAAGGACAATGCAAAATAATTATGAGTAGCAAAGTGACCTTAGGGCTTTTAGGCAGTTCAGAAACATTAAATGGAAGATATGGCAGTGGGACAGCCTGGTTGATGTACTCTTCTTATTACACAGTCTTAGCATCCTCCATCTCTTTTTCCATGAGTGTCACTCCTACTTGCATCAATATTACATGGAAACAAACACAATTTGCTTCTAGAAACAAAAGATAAAGGAATGCCTGAACACACAATAAATAGTATGCCTATTCATCAGAGGTGCACTTATTAGAAGACACAGAATTTTTTTTCTGCAATTAGAAACCATCATTCTGCATTGCTGACCTTTACAATGCTGCTGTAAATTTCATATCATAGAATGACACGTAGAAAAATATAATATTTTTGTACCTAAAATAATTTAAAAAATGATTCATTTGACCCCTTTTTAGTGGGAAAAACAACTCTTAGAATTAAAATATCTTCATATATATCTTTTACTTATTGAAATAATTTAAATGCCCCAGAATTCAGTGGTTCATAAAACTATAAATGAACAACCAAGATACATTTCAAACATCAGCGGTCATGCACTTCTTTTAGGCCAATGGTCTCCAGTGAAAATACCAGGCTGACCATCAAGATCGTTAGTAGAATTAAATATTTTAGATGGGACAAGCTGTTTGTAGCATGTTCTTCATCATTGTACTTCATACTCTCTAAAACTTGTCCTCACTCTAACTTCAGAATCTACTGTTTTGGCTTTATTACAAACAATATAATGCTGGTTGTTTGTACCGGCCAAAGGACTTGAATGAAATAACTAGCATGGTTCACTAGATTATGCTTGAGGACATACACATTTAAAGCATAATTCAAAGGAACAAAATGGAATATTAGTGCTATTCTGATTAATACAATAACTATTGGTAATAAGTGTATATAAGTTAAATTTTTTTTTTTTTTTTTTTTTTTTTTTTTTTTTGTCAGCTGGCTGCTATAAGGATCCAAACTCTTGACCTTGGTGTTCTAACACAGTCCTCTAACCAACTGAGCTAACCAGCCACCCCTGAAGAACATCAATAATTTTGAGGAGCAAGAAATACTGCTTCTTTGGAGCTAGAGATGAGATTATTCTCAACCAGAATGTGCAGATAAGAATAGGGGCAAGGGTGAATTCTCCAAAGGAAACTCCTTTATTGGGGAGGGGATGGGGGATGTGGGGGCCACCACTCAGTCGTTAGTGGAACAGCTTTGGGAGTGGAAGAGACAGTGATCATTCCCCTTTGGACGTGAAATAGAAAACAGAAGTAGAAATGTCATAAGATGTATTTGCACTTCAAGTCCTTTGGGTGTAACTGGTACGAGCTGCTTCACAGACTTAGACCTCAGATGTCTTCATAGCAGGCAGTCTGGTATCCCCCTCTTGGGGCTTCCTCTCTTCCCCTGCAATGTCAAAAATCCTGCCCCAGGAGGGGTTAGTCCGACAGCTGTTCCCAGCAGTCTCCTGGGTCCCTTCCTGCTGCTGCTCCTCACCGCTGCTCAGTACCCTCTGTGAAGCTGAGGGCTTATAGCCCCACAGCTGGTGGGCCCAGAGCTGGAATGGGCTGTTGGCCTCAGTTTAGGTTTTCTGGAAAGGACAATCGCATTCTCACATTGCTGATCTCAGCTAAGAGTGTCCCAGGCTCTGGCTCCCAAGGCTTCAGGTCTCATGCCCTTGCTTCAGTGCTGCACTAACTCCTTCCAGGGCACCAACTCCTCCACCAGGGCTGAGGCCAAAGGGACTTCAATATTCTCTGCCCTGTGGATCCAGCGTTCACACCCCTGCTTCCTCCCTGGGGATGCACACTGCTAGTGCGTTTCCTTTTTCCTTTCCTTTTTATACCCCATTTCTTTGGACATGGTGCTACCTGCCCATCCTTTCTGGGGTAGCCACACTTAATGCCTTCCTACCTTCCCTGTTCTGAGACAAATTCCAGGTTCTCACTAGTCACTGGACAATGTTGTAAAGATTAGCCTGTGGTTTTTCCTCTTCATTGTACCCTGTTTATACATATTTTTTTTTGGCTTTGTTTTTATGTCCTTGTAAAGATTAGCCTGTGGTTTTTCCTCTTCATTGTACCCTGTTTATACATATTTTTTTTTTTTGGCTTTGTTTTTATGTCACTCATATGGTAATGCTTCAGTATATTCAAAATTGGAGATTTATCCTTGATTGATATACATGTTAATATCTCTACAAAAGACCTGTCCTCCTCAGGATGCCCTGCTAGAGAGATAAAGTTCAGTTTTTGTCTTCTCCAGGAAGAAGAAGGGTTAAGTGCAATGAGCACAGATCATGAAGAAGGTGAGAAGGGCATGGTGCAAGCCTTCAGGGACAAGCAACGGTCTGCACTGGGCAGTGGCAGGGACCACTGGGCACAGTCTTCACTTTATAGATGATTGAGAAGAAAGGAGCGTCCAGAGGCTTGGGGCTTGAATGATCGCCCAAGATCATACCTTCTTAGTGCCAGAAGAAAACAGGTATTCTGACTCATGGCCTTCCATGATGTCATGCCTGTACAATTTAAAATGCCACATCAAAATAACACAAAAGAAAATAGGAGCGTTATCTTTTATTTTGCACTCGGTCTGCTTCCACCTGGCCTGATTTTTCCACAAAACACATACCAGACTTGAAAGGCAAAAAGCTTATCTTTACAAGATAAATCCACCCAGTATCTTTTAGGAGAAAAGGCACACAAATAAAGGAGTTTAGCACTTAGAAGAAAGAACAAATATTAGGAAATTAAAGGGAACTTGTGTTTACTTAACCTTAGATTCTTTCATTTTTGAAAAATAAATTATTGTATCCCTTACTATTATTGCTCTAAATATATTTGCAAAATGTTTTTCTAGTAGATATTTTTCACTATTTTTCAATTATGGCAAGTTTATACATCAATCTAAAATGCAGCAAGACTCATAATGAACAATTCAAACTAGATGCTTGGCTTTTCAAGAATGTCTCTCATCGAAAAAAGACAAAAAGGAAAAAAAAAAAGAATGTCTCTCATGTATGGACATCTGTGAGACAAGTCAGGGATAATTAAACATAATATTTTTTAAAAGGAAAAAGCACAGTACAACTGTATGGGAAAAGAAAACAAAATAGTTTAATTAGATGTAGGCATGAAAACAACTCAAGTTCAATTTTATTTCATGTTAATTTTTATTAATAGATTTTTTTGCACAAACCCATTTTGAAAGAAAAACGAAAGGAAATATCATGTGTAGACAACCTTCTAGGTGCAAGAGAAAGAAGATTCTTTTTTTTTCACACCTGCATTCAAACAGCAAGTCCGGTGTTTGTCAACTGCTAAGTGATCTGTGAGATAAAGCTGGCCTTAGATCCCAAAGAATGTTCAAAGAAACATTAAAGTACTCTTAAAATTTGCCTTTAGATTCTTACCTCGTTTTCCACTACTTTGGTGGAAGTTTCTACCACTTGTTACAGAGGACGAGGCCTTTTCCTTCCAAGCCTATGCCCTGAGTTCCGACCTTTCCCGTTTCCTCTTCTCACGCCCAGGAGCGACTGCGGGGCACGGTCATCTTTCCATGAAGCCAGCGGGTTCCAGGATTGCTCTCCACAGCCGTCCAGCAGGCGGGGAGGGTCCGCCCTCCGCCAGACCCTGCCCCGGGCGCCAGGGTGCAGCACGCAGGGGCACGACAAGGGCTTGGAAACGAGAGGGAAGGGGGCAGGCAGGGTGGGGACGCCAGGGGAGAGGGAGGCCCCCAGGGACGACTGCAGGGAAGCAGGCGAGGTGGCGCGGCAGGGACAGGTGCCCGGGCGGGCGCCAGGAAAGCGGCCGTGTGAGCAGGCGCGGGCCGGGGACAGCCGGGCTCTGCTCACTGCCACGTGCCAGAGCCGCCCCGGAGCCCGCCCGCGCCCCCTGCCCCTGACAGCGGGATCTGCGGCCACGCCGTCGCCAAAGGCCTGCTGGGTCTCTCCCTTGGTACGTTGAACACAGCCACCTCCACCGCACCGGCCGGTAGGTGGGTTCCTGCCCACCCTCTCTCCTCTTCTGCTTCCGACCCTTTTATCCTTAAAAGTGTCATGCTTCTTGTCCCCGCCTTGGGTCCCTGCGTGCCCGCGCTCAGCCCAAACCTTGGAAAGCCTGTCCCCTGCCTCCATGGGCCTCTGGGGACACTCTCTGCAAACGAGCGAACCCTCGCACCCCAGACCCGGGCTCTCGGCGCCTAGAGCCCCATGGAAAGCCGTCTCGTCGCCTGTCCCTGCTGCGAGAATGGAGGCTGCACCGAGCAGGCCTTGCCTGTCCCGGCCCCAGCAAGCAGCGGAGGCAGAGCCGAACCCCAAAAATGAGAGGACGAAGAGCAAGCCTGCCTCCTGCGGGGCTGCGAGAACTGACGCTTCCCACACTCTGTCAAGCCAAGGTCCACAGAAAACACTTGCCACAGGGAAGCTATTGTCACCTCGTTAACGGTAATGTCTGAGTTCCCTCAGCTGACAAGTGCTTATTGAGTGCCTCCTATATTCCAGACACTATATTATGGGCTCGGGACACAGTGTTAACAAAGAATGATCCTTTCTTTCGTGGAGCTAATAATGTCTGGGGGGAAAAAATAAGTCAATACGAATGTTGAATAAAGTTGTCAAAAAGCAAGTAAAGCGGGCCATTGACGCGTGCAGCAGCACGACCTGACCTTTAAAAACAGATTTGTATACTCTTTCCTCAAACCTGGGACCTCGAGGACTGGCTGCTCAGCTGTATTAAACAGCCCCGCTGCAGGAGGCTCGGTGTCCTGCGGGTCTGCTGCTCTCCGGCCGTCTCTGTCCAGGCACTACCTGGCTTCTCTCCTCTTCTACACCCAAGAGATTTCAGCTCAAAACTGGTTTCCTTTCCCCGTTTGCCTCTCCCCATTGCTTCTGGGTACTTTCTAGATCTCCAGGATTTCCTGATCCTTTCTAGACCATTGCACTGTACCTCCCCAGGGATCTTCTTTTATTTTTAAAAACTCTAAAGCTCCAGGCTCCTACAGCTGTGTGTGCACAAAAACAAAAAGAACAAAAGTAAAAAGCGTGAAGATTCTCCTTCCTCTCCACATATATCTCCCAAGGGAAAGACCAGGCGGAGCATTTTCCTACAGCATAAATCTCAAAATCCTGATAAATACAAACCAGAAACTGAAAAAAAGTTACAATTTTACAAGCTATGGTTTTAACTCTTATGAAACTTTGTTCAAAACAATGACATTCATGGCTAGGAGAACTAAGAATTGTTCCTGTATTATAATCAGCAGGGACTCGGAAGAATTTCCCCCTTTCTATTACACAAAGCCACTTGCTAAAATATGAGGGTACTTCAAAAAAAATTGTGGAAAAATAGAATACAAAGATAATAGGAATATTTCCAGGAACTTTTTGAAGTATCCTCATATAGTGGTGGCTTTTGGGACCAGTGCAAGATCTGAGCAGGATGAACGTTATATCAAAATGAGCGTGCCTCTACACTGGAAAAAACAAACCTAAGAATTTTATCAGAAGACTGCCGTCTACTAAACCTACTCTTCAGGCTAATGATTTGAGTTCACGTATCTCTCACGCCCTTTAAAAATTTTGATTCGAGGAAAAAAAAACCACAAAAAACATTTCTGAACATTAAATCACCATTTTCCGCACTTACAATCTTAGTAAAGTCATGCTAAAGGTGGGTGTTTCTAGTGCTTTCTCAATAAAAGTAACTTTTTAGCTTCAAGAGACACTAATTGACCATTTTTGTAACCTTTGTAAATTACATGTATTTGTACCCTGCCTTATTTTTATTTTTTTCCTTTTTGTCTTTTTTCGTGACCGGCAACGGATCGCAACCCTCAGTGTTGCACCTGCACCGGGCCAGGACCGGCAACGGGATCGCAACCCTCGGTGTTGCGCCCGCAGCTCGCTCAGCCAGCGAGCGGCCGGTCTGCATGTGGGATCCGAACCCTCGGCAGGAGCGCCGCCACGCTCCCAAGCGCGCACAGCAGCAGTGCGCCACTGGGCCGGCCCTGCCTTATTTTTTAAAAAGAGAGACAGAACATTTTAGAATTGACCATGTCCACCTCTGAGCTTTACTGGGTATAGTAATATTAGTACTAACAGCACCTAACATTTAAATAGTTCCTAGCACATGGTTAGCACTATTTTTCAGATGAGGACACTGATGCCAAAGGACTGAAGTTACTTGCCAAAGGACACATGGCTAATAAACTGTGAAAGGAGAATTTAAGAGCAGGAAGTCTGGTTCTGGGGTCTGGGTCCTAACTACTGGACTCTACTACCTCCCAACTAGATCCCTGAGCCTGAAGTACATTTTAGGCTAAACTTGCTTAGAGTCTTCCTCACAAAGAGAAACACTGATAAATCACACAGTCATATGCTTTCAATGGGATTTATTCTAAGTTTGACTAGGATCATATTAACAACAGTGTGGTCCAAATTGGCTAGGACTAGTGGGGCAAGTGCCATCCAAACTACACAGACATGACGTGCAATCATTCACGATGGCACCCTTTCCAAACAACTGTTCAGAGCTTGCAGGTCATAAAACAAAAAGCCAGTCTGTACTGGTGAGAGAAAGCCCAGGGACTGGGGCAACCAATATAGCTGTGACAACTTCAGCTAGGTGACTTCCTACGGCCCTGGCCGGGTCTCGTTGGTCAAATCTTGGAAGAAGACAAATATAGATAGGTATACAAGAAGTTTTTTTTGTTTGTTTGTTTGTTTTTTTCTTTTTTGTCTTTTTCTGTGTCCGGCAACGGATAGCAACCCTCAGTGTCGCCCCCGTACCGGACTAGGACCAGCAACGGGATCGCAACCCTCGGCGTTGCTCCCGTGCCTCGCTCAGCCAGTGAGCGGGAACCGGTCTGTATGTGGGATCCGAACCCTTGGAGGGAGCGCCGCCGCGCTTCCCAAGCGGCGCACTAAAGCAGTGCGCCACCGGGCCGGCCCAGTATACAAGAAGTTTTGCATGATTTATCCACCCCTGCCATGCAGGGCAACTCTAAAAGTGTTCATGTAGATTCCCTTTCATAGACTTAGTTTTCTGCTTTCTCTATACAGTGCAGGTTAGTGCTAACCTCTTCCAACTTTACCAGATAATGGCAAGTAGAAATTCTACAGTGGATATAAAATCCTTCAGTGTTTAATAATTATAAGGGCTATTCTTAGATATCAGATTTCTTTGCATAGGCTCCACTCTCTGACAACTGGATACTAGATGTCCAAGCGATCAGGATTCAGCAATAGATTGTCAATCTGCTGCTGTCACACATAGAAGGGAAAAAAAGATTCCTTTCTCTTTACAGAATTTCATTTTCTCTTCTTTTGCATTCAGAAAGTTTAAAGAGAGTAATATTAAAAGAAAAAACATGATCAGAAATAAAACAAGAACAAAAGGGGAAAGTAAATGATTTAGAAAAAGTAGACGGGAAACACTGACTTTTACCTTCTCTCTGAATTAAGAATAGCAATCAGCTACTTGAAATTGTTCCTGAACAAAAATGAGGAGTAAGTAAATAACGATTACTATAACTAATACTGGGAAATTTAAAAGTATAATAATTGACCGCACTGTTTTCTTGGGATGGTGCTGTGAGAGCTGTTAAGAATTACCACGGGAACTGAGTTAAAATCCCTACTTGGTGGCTGCTTTGAGATAACTTGGAACATTTTAACAAGTAAATTCTCAACAATGCAACAGATTTTCAACTGTGCTTGTCTTTAAGGTGGCCAAAATATAGAACATGGCAAAATCTACCTCTGTCTAGGTAGATAGCGTAGAGTGAGTCAGAGAGGGAAGGGCTCCGGTTGAGAGGCATTCTGATCCAGAGATGTAAAGCAAACCATTTTACTGTGCACCTACACCTGATCTAAACCAAGGGCATCAATTAGAGAAACAGAGATCTTCGTAACTTCTCCCCACCCATGCCCCCAATCCCTCACAGCATTACGGGATTAAACATCACATCAGCATTCAAATACTTCATGGCTACTTGTCAGAATTTTTGGCCTCTAATTCTTTTTCCTCCCTTACATCATTTTCCCCAGAGATTTTTGTCTTTGGGATCTATTTTCCTCTAAAGCCTGCAGGCCCATGCCACATGCTCTTTCTATGATGTCATCCACACAGGTGTGGCACTGGGTAAGGGGTCACAGTTAAAATCATTTCCGTCTAGGCAAACCCCGTTAAACACAGAGCAGTTAAACCTCTTCCCAGAAGGGACTCCATCTGCCTCGTTCCATGTGGCATGTCCCCTGATTCAGACAACAAAGGCATTTCATGCAAACTGAGAGTGAGAGGGAGGCCAGAAAGGCTTCCTAGAGGTGAGCTCTGAGCTGACTTCCCCAGCACAAGCAGGCACAGGCCAAGTGTGGGAAGACAGGCATGGATGTATGCCAGCAGGAAGAGCTGTATGTTCAAAGCCCTGGGATTCCTGCATCTCTAGACTTTCTGCTGCGCCTGCATAAAACACAAATCTACTTACGTTTTAATTGTATCAGTGGCTGGACTGGTAGGTACTAATAAGCTGATTTGGTCATCTTAGTTAATTGATAAGGGTACAACATTCCTGCAAGATAAAATAAATATCTTTCATAGGAGTCTTAGCAGATCTAACTCAAGGGCAGATGATGGCAAATAGTTGTTGGGCAATCTATCTTTGGGGGACCTCCAGGAACTCTTCAAGCCTTGCATGTAGGCAGCTGCCTCTTCTAATGGCTCATGAGGCTCACACTCCAGGTGACATGAGTAGATGAATCTTAAGGTCCACATCCTCACTCAAAAATCATTTGCACAAAATATTACGGATGCCTATCATATTATATCTAAGCATTAGCACTCTGCAGCACTAGAGGTTAAATAAGGACTTTTGGTTTTGTTAGTTTAAGAAAAAAAATGAAGACAGTAGACTTAGGAATTTTTTTTTTTAAGTATCTTTGGTTGGAATCATGTTCAAATTTTGTTTTGCTTTTCGTTTTAAAATCCAGGCATAAAACAGTCAGAATTGCATAGTTTCTTTTGTTGTGTTTTTACTACTCAGATGAAGAATCACTGAAGAAGACCAACAAAGTTACCCACACTAATCAGAAAAAGGAGTAGAACAAGACAGGTTTTAAACATAACTGAGTTTTTCACTGCATAGCCTAGAGTTTGACAATAAAACTGCTGTGTCATTTGTTGTGGCTACTCTGTGGCCTGAAAGACAGAACGCTTAAATGCTTTCACTTTGCATTTGGAAAGGGTCTTGATATTTGAACTTCGGTCAGACATGGTGTATTTTGTGCAACAGCAAGGAGGATTGCAGGACGCATCTCTTCCACGTGCCCTGACAAGGAACTGACTGAACTTCAGAGCAGAAGGAGACACGCCGATCACATAAAGAACACACCAGGATGTTTAAGGTATATTGGTACTTTTTTTTTTTTTTGATAAACATTTAAATAACTCAAACCTGAATCACCTTATATAAATTAACACTTCATTGAATAAAACAAAACTTCATAAACATTTGTGAAATACGCCATTAAACCAAAGGAATAAATTTACAAAAACAACAGTGGCTGAACATCCATTGTTATTCTCAGCATGTTTCTCTGTCCCTTGGAGCCAGACATGTTGATATCAGACTCCTGTGCCTGGGCTGGGACATCTGACGCTGCAGTGAGGGCCTCCAGATGCCTC
Source organism: Galeopterus variegatus (assembly GCF_000696425.1). Taxonomy (NCBI): domain Eukaryota; kingdom Metazoa; phylum Chordata; class Mammalia; order Dermoptera; family Cynocephalidae; genus Galeopterus; species Galeopterus variegatus. The sequence goes on along the minus strand of NW_007727370.1, from coordinate 116,271 downwards.
GGGATCTGCTGCTGCCCAGATAAGGAGGTCTGCAGCCTGATCCATCCAGACATCGGCTCTCAGTTACATGCTTAGACTCATATCTTGGCTAGCACCTCTCTGTGGAACTGCGAGGTCCAAGAAAAAACCTATCCACGTCTCTTCTCTCATGTCCTCCGTCTTCCTACGCTACTTTCTTTCCCTTTGCCTACCACACATGAAACACTCCCGTTCTATAAACAAACAAACAAAAACAACAACATTCCTTTAACTCTCTTCATTTCCTCCAACTTCTTGGAAGCGAACTTCACACTCTGCTACCTCAATTTCTGCCAGATCTGACCACCCTCCTTTCTCTTGAAATACAGAGGCTACTCTTCCGGTGCTCCTGCTTCTCCACTGCTGTGTTCCTCTGTCTTCTCTCTCTTTCCCTGCAGTCACCGTGTTGCATAGCTGCAGGGGCACCACGCCCAGCACAGTTGGAGTTGTCAGGTGCATGGCCTGCACAACCACAGGTGACAGTCCTGGCTTTTGTTCTCGTTTTTGTTTCCTTGACTGTGGGGCTTTCAAGAATTCTGGCCTATGTAGCCTTCTCTCATACTACAACTGCCCCCTGGGAAACCTCATTTCTTCCCTTTGACTTAATTAATGCACACTCTTACCCCAGACTACTCTCTGAACTGCAACCCTCGCCTCTATCTCCCTCCTAAGCTTACCATATTTCTGACCCCATACCCTCTCCACCAGGATGCCTAGGTAAAACTCAACAAATTCTGTTTTTCAAAAATCTCCCCTCTTTAGTCACTTAGTTTCACTCTCTACATTACCCATGTAGTTGGCAAACCAGACATTCACCATCCCTTCTTCCTCCATAAATGCAAAATCTGATTTGGTCCTTCTTGCACCAGCCTTGTGCTATTATTCCACTTTTCACATGCGTGCTAGCTCTCTAGCTGAAACAGGGACTGCAGCTTTGCTACTCTCCCAACAGCTGTTACTGCACGGAGCTTCCCATCACCTCATGAGCAGTATCAACAGTGGGGGCTGAAATGCAGAGTTTAACGTAGGAAACATAGTTCTGTTCCACCACCTGCAGGCTGCTGTGGGAAATCGTGAGGCCACCAACACAGATCCTGCCATCAGTGGCCTCCTAAATCAACTCTTCTGTACAATTATTTGTTGAGGGATGACTCCCAAATCTCAAGGGTGGGTCACACCCTAGCCAGTGGTACGATAAGCTGCCGGCCTTCACCCTCCACCCCCTCCACCTGCCCTCTCCTCACAGTGCCTACATCCTCTCTCTTGCTTGGGCCCCATCAGCACTCACCTGGCCTTCCTTCCAGAACGGCCTCTTCCAGCCCCTTTCCACAGAACCATCTGACCTGAGTGCTGAGGGCAGGGAGGCTGCACGTTGTCAAGCCCCGGAGAGTGGGGTTTGCTGAAGTAGTGTACCCTGACTCAGCGAGGAGGCATGTAAGTAGTACATGCAGCCCAGCATTCAGTTCTACTTCTCTCCCCAACTGGTCACCACGGGGTAGGCCTGAATTCTGACACAGTTCAGCTGGGTCCCCATTGCGCTTCACCTCAACAATGCCAAGTCTGGGGGGAGGTCCAGGAGCTCAGGCCCGTTCACTAATGTTAAGTGATCGTTCAAGGCCAACAAGTTATGTCAGTTACAAAAGTTATGAAAAATTCTGTTTCCAAGGTCAAAGTAACCTCTGAGGGTTAAATTAAAAGAAAAAAATTAGCTGCAATGGAAATTGGAAAGAGATAAAGGAATCCTATTTTCTTCTTGAACAAGACGAAATGTTTATAAGCCAGACTCATTTTTTCACAACTGGACTCAAGTCATTTCCCCATTCCCTGCCCCCACCTTTTCCCTCGAATTTGTAGTATTTGGAGGGCAAAGCAAACTTCCTACATAAAGAAAATGCCTTTAAAATTAAATGTTTAGAATTTCACACTATATGTACTTTTGTATTTAAGACTTGTGGGGAAATCCTCAATCATTAAAACACCCCTAAGCTTACACATTTTTCTAATGTAATCAAGATGGTTTGATGAGTAGGTTCAATTTGCAGTCGCTGAGCCCATGTGAGTTTCCATCTCCCCACTCCTGGGAATTCTGAGGACATCACATTTCTTAACCAGTAACTAAGATTTGGAAAGTACCAGCTAATGACCCTGGGAGAAAAATGGAATCAACCAAAGCTATCCAAGTACTGCTGCTTCTGATAATTAAACAGGCTCCTAAAGAAATTATGTTCATTACTAGAAAATTTTGTTTGCAAATTCTAATTCTGAAAGATTTGATTTACTAAAATACAGTGTGAAGAGTGAGATTTTCTAAAGGGTGGAAGGCTATTTGGTAAATGATATCAGTTTTGAATATACAATGATATTTTCATACATGAAATCAAATTAAAACTTAGGAAGACAGTTTTATATTTTTCTAAACTTAAAACCCTCATCAACCATCTTTAAAAATAGTGAAGTTTTCTTATCTATAGTTGAGGAAAATATTTCCTGTATTTGGTTTAAAATTTTAAAACCATATATAGAGGATAAAGATCAAGGAAATTATAACAATACTACTAATTAGCGTTTATAAGCACTTTGGCCATCTGCAGTGCTAAATATGTTATTTACATTGTTATGGTGACAATAAACATATCTGTAAGTGTGGTTTATCAGAGACTGTTGATTTTGCCATAAGGAAGGAACTCAGCCAGCCCCCACAGTGCTAAATATATTATTTACATTGTTATGGTGACAATAAACATATATGTAAGTGTGGTTTATCAGAGACTGTTGATTTTGCCATAAGGAAGGAACTCAGCCAGCCCCCATGTGCCTTAGCTTTCAAAGTGTAATTGGCTTTTTCTTTTTCAGAATTGTTAATGAGGTCAGTCATGGTCCTTCATGATACGGCTTACATAAAAAGTAATCCTGTGTCAAGGATTCTTAGCTTAAAAGGAGTAGAGGACCAATTTTTATAGGCTTTACATATATTTCTCAGCGTTTATACCATTTCTCTAATAGAGGTCACAAACTGAAGGTCCTGGGCTAAAAGCAACCTACAAATATGAGCGGTTGGGATCATATATTTTTGTCTCTCAGGTTTTAAAAACTTAATTAGCTGCAAATATTTAAAAACTAAAGAATTTCATGTTTGACTTTCACATTTTCTTGAAAAATATGGCAAGATCATTAACAATAGGCCCAAATTCCCAGGGCACACCAATCAGCTAAGTAGCTGGCTGCCCCACCAGCAGGACGTGCCTCCGCCTCCTTCACTGTCCTGAACGCTGCAAGCTTGCGGCCAGCGGTGAGCCACCGTTCGTTCCACCCACACAGCAGACTTTCATCCACCTCACTTCCCTCAAATAACTTTTCAGCCAGATTCCTATAGATATTTAAGTTTGTAACTCTTGTCCTTAATTGTAGACATGGTACTAATAGCTAAAACTTCCATACTGCTTACCAGGGCAGACAATTCCCTAAGCATTTAAAATGCATTAACTCATTTAATCCTCAAAATAACTGATAAGAGTGAACTAACAGCATCCCCACTTTACAGACTAAGAAACTGAGACACCAAGAAGTTGAAAACTCACCCAAGACAACATGTATTTCATATGTGGTGGCACTGGATTTACAGGCAAGCATCTGGTTCAGAGCCTAAGAACCCAACCATTAAGCTTTGTTTTTACACACAGCAGAAGGCTCCTCACAAGTACATCAACAATATCCTTTCAGTTCTGTTCAGTACCTTCAGAAGTGATTGTCTAATGGGTGCTAATCTCTTCTTTGAAACACGTAGGAAGCAAAATTTAGGTCAAAATCGGACCTCAGGTTGCATTTTATTTAACTCCGTGACACTTGATTAGACAAGTTGCTCCTTCTCTGAGGCTTTGCTGCTATCTGCCAGAAAACTGCCATTACGTGACAAATGGATGCTTCTGATTCTGAAGGCACCTCTAGAGCTATGCTGTCTGCACAGCCATAAGCAATAGTCCTTGGTTTAAGAATCTGACTTTTTAGTTTTTACAGTAAGACTTACTATTTTGTTATTTGCATGCATATAACATGAACAAAATGCTTTACAAAAATGAAAATCTATGGAATATATGTGTCATTTTCTATGCAACTACCACCAATTTGGTCTTTTCATTACCAAGCTAAATCTTCATTCCATGATTATGACTGAAAAATCTACAGTGATGATCTTAAATATTCAAATCTCAAAATTCCAGGGGTTTTAGGCTATTGCCCTCTGCCCAAGAAGAGACTTCAGACACTGAAAGCACTTCTGTCTTCCATGAACAAGACATAATCTGCAAAAACTATCATGGAGGAGGAAACCTCCTGAATCTGCATGATCTTTCAGCATTTTTCCTTTTCTTCTCTAGTGGCATAAAGCTTGCAAATGACAACAAAAGATTTACCCTTGTAATTATCTAATTATTACCTGATAGACATTATCTAATCTAAATATCAATTAAATGATACAGGTTTATTACCTCCATATTAAAGACAAGGAGGTAGTATTTGAACTCAGACCTGTTTGACTCCTAAATTCTGACTTATTCTACCATCCTATCATGCCTCCTAGATGCCAATTAGTCTAAGAAACTTCTCTGCAGGGCTTTTAAGCAATCAGAACTCTACTAGACCATTTGAAGGTCTGTTTTCAGGACAGAGAGTGCTTCAGGTGTGGGGCTGAGGACATCACCCTCCTAGAAGGCACACACAATACAATGCCTAACAATGGGCCAGCGCATAATTGATTGGAACCACACTCTGAAGTTAAATTAGTTCTTTCTAAATGAAACAGACACATGCTGACCCAGTTAAGAGTACTGAAGATCTGGGAGAAGAGAATGAAAAGGATAAATCAAGAACCTATGCAGCAAAATTATTGAAGGAAGAATGAAGGTGAGAATTCTCAAGGGTAAGTCAAGGAAGATGATGAGAAGAGAACTGAACCCAGAACAAGTGTAGTTATGTCAACTCAATCATCACTCACATTTTCTAGTCCAACAGAGCAGAACCATGAAGTCATGTGAAAAGTGAAAAACCTCTTCCAAACATACAAGCAGGGATGGCCTCAAGAATCTCCAGTTGAAAGAAGGACACTCAGTCCCAGCAAAGAGAGGCAAGGGAGGATTGCTGAAGGGGATTTGGGGTAATCTGTGTGAACTTACAGTACTGTGGTCTGTGGTGGTACCTGAGGAATGTGGTCCAGCATCAAGTGCATGCAGCGGACGGTGCTCCTAAAGCAAAGGCACCGGCCGGGGCAGGGCAGCACCGGCAGGCACCACCCGGCCAGAAGCAAGCAAGTGGTCCAGCACAGCAGCCTGGGCTCCATGGCTCCATTCACCACTGCACAGGCAAAGCTGCACGAAGGAGAGCAACAGCTGTAGCCGCAGCAGCAGTAGTGCTGGTGGGGTGACCGTTGCTGTGGGGCTGAGCCACGCCTGGGAGCAGGGGCTGCAAGCGGCTCCCAGGGAGAAGGCACCCCCTGGCCAATCCAGGAGGAGGGAGATCACATTACAGAGCTGAGGGCTCAGGCGGCTCTAGGAGGCACCAGACTCCCAGGGAAGGACTTGTCAGTGCAAAAGCCTCTTTCCAAAACAAACGCACTCTTTAGGCAGCACATTGCAAATATAAACTTTTCCAAAGTTGACTCCACTGCACATTTTATGTAAGCCCCACCCTCTTAGCTCCTAGCTATCCTTTTGAAGCTCAAGTTGATTAATTATTTACTGAATCCATACAGAAGGCTTTTCTTCTGTTTTATCTAGTAACATTACCAAATCCTAACAGGCAGGCAGAATTTCAATTAGTTGATTTAGGCGCATGTCTTTACTCCAAACTATGGTCTGAAAAAAATGTTATTTCCTTCTGTATATTCTCCTCCTGAAACCCAATGCACTTCACTCACATAAGATTCAAACTGGCTACTTGTGATTTCTTTCTTTAGTATTTAATGTTTTAAACTGTATGCTTAAAACCGTGAGCTCATACACCTCCTTGCAGAGGACACAACTGTTGGACAAACACGGAGCTACGTGAACTGGAGCGTGGTGCCGTCCACCTCAGCAGGCTGCCTGGAGACTCCTGCCCTGCTCAGCAGTGAGAAGTGGCCCCGCTTCACTGAGGTGAGCCGCCCCTCTGCAGGCACACCAGTGAGAACTGCAGACTTAGATAAATATGCCCTGCACTTAAACACTTACTTTTTGGTCATTTTGTATTAAAAGATAATACCAAAAATCCTTTTTTAAAGTTTTCAAACAAATCTCTTTCAAAAAATAGATAATAGAATAATAAAATTGAAACTTGGATGGTCAATCCCAGATGAGCAAACTGGGAGACAAATCTAGTGAGTGGAGAACTGGTTTTGTAAAATTTTATCAACCTTCTGAAGAAAAAAATTCATCCTTCTCTGCAGTAATTTTTCAGTCCTTTTACATTCTTCTGTAAGTGAACACTGCCCCCTTTTGGCAAAATGTTCATATTTAAATATGTAATTTTGGTAGGATTAAAATACAAAGAGATCTTAAGAAACAAAATTAATCTCCATGAGCAAGAATGATTTATTTTAAAATAAATTAAACTTTAAGTATGCTTGACATTGTTCATACATCTTTTATTGTCTAAATATACCTATGAACCAAAAAAGCAAATTTTTTCCTTTCAATTTCAACCTTACAATTACTATGCCAGTGTCTGTGATTTGGAGGACGTGAATGAGACCTACAAGTAGTTTGTGCCCTAAGTTTTCAGATCATAGCATAATAAATATTCAAATAAATATAATTATATTCATAAAGTATTTTCCAAAAGGAAAGACAAAATACTTTTCCACTTTAGTAACCTAAACTGATTTTGAATTAACAAAACATCTGATTCTGACTGTGAATACGAGGTTAAGAAGTGTAAGGCACAAACCACCACACCTGTGACATGGCCCACTAGTGGCTGCAGGTCCTATCACACAGTGCCCTAGGACAACTCTCCGGCTGAAACCAACCAAATGTGCTACATAAAATATTAGATATTTTTGTAAATGCATAAATGAGCTATGACTGAGGATATTAGTAAAATGTACCTGAGTCCAAAACATGAAGTGAAAATGGGAAGCCAGCAAGGTAAGTACAGACTGAAGGCTGTTTCAGCTTGACCCTATTTACTTATTAACCAGGTGAAATGAACTTCAGGTGCTGAAGTAGCAGGGGTACAGGAAGAAGAAAAAGCCCTTTCCTAAGTGGAGAGTCTTAATGGAAAAATCTCCTGTACAAAGCATAGCCATATCTTAAAGATGAACTAGAAATACATCGTCACCCCCTGCCCTGGCCCCTGCAATCCACCCAGCTACACACCCCAGGGAATGCAAGCAAAATTGCCTATTTCAAAACTTGCTATGGGGAAGCAGGGAGTAATATCTCCCTGGAGTTGTGGTATCTCTACCTAGATGGTCCAAAACACCCTAAGCCAAGGACTTAGGCCATGAGCTGGCAGTGCTCCTGGCAAAAACAACCCAGGCCTCTAGTAATTCCCACAGAGAAAGTTCTATAATACAAGCTCAGTCAAAACCCACAGAATACAAAAGAAACAGAGTTATAGACGTTAGCCGTCAGACATGAAATATAAAATAGTTGGGTCCAGTATGTTTAGAAAATTAAATACATTAACAAAGTGCAAAAGACTATAAAAACAACCGGGCAGACTTGAAAAAGAACTAGAAAATATAACAAACATTAAAACTCAATGTAAGGGGTTAACAGCAGGTTTAGAGCAACTGAAGAGAGAATTAGTGATAGGAAGATATATGTGGGGTCTTCAAAAATCTCATGGAAATATTCATATTATAATCCAATTTTCCATGAACTTTTTGAAGTACCCTCATATCTGAAGAAATTATCTAAAATTAAATACTGACAGACAAAAAGTTGGGACAATATCTTCAAGAAAAAAAAGTGGCCAAGAATTTCCAGAACTGATGAAAGAAACTACAAGACAAATACCAGACAGGATAAACAAAAGAAATTCTTATCTAGGCACATTACATGAAACCAGAGGATTAACAATGCTAAAACAAGAATAGTAACAAAATCAAGACAAAATCTTTAAAGCAGATGACCTTAAAGGAATGGCTGTCAGTTGACTTAATAGCAACAATGAAAGCCAGAATGTAGAGAAATCATTGCTTCTTGTGTTTTTGAGAAAATACTGTCAATCTAAAACTACATATTCAATGGACATACTTTTCAAAAACAAAGGCAAATTAAAGTTTTTCAGACAAAACTAAGTTAGCCACTGTCGGGAAAAATAGGAAAATGTCAGGGCCCCTCAGATGTTCAGAATCTTGCCGAGCATTTGCTATAAATATCCTTAGGTGTTCCTTGTTACTACTTAACGTAAATTGTGCATGGGCACCCAGGTGTCCAGGGTTGTGGACTTAAGTATAAAAGACTAACAGCTCTGATCCGCAGTGCTTCTCAGAACTCTCAGAGAAGCCACTAGGATGGTTGCTCCTAGATCTGAATAAAACCCATTCATTTTTCTATACCCACAGCTCCCAGAAACTTTTTTTTTCTTATTACCTAGCTCACAGACCTGCATGTGAAGGGTTTGTGACCCACTCTGTGCAACAGACTCGAGGGGTCTATAAGCCCTAGCTTTATAGCCACCTACTGTCTTTAACTAAAAGAAATTCAGAATGATGTACGTTAGGCAAAAAAAGTTGGAATTCTCTAAGATGAAGAAAAAAATAATGAGCAAAAAATGTGCAGCTGGGAGTAGAGCTACTTAAGCATTGGTTAGATGAACAATAGTCACAGTATACTACCAAGGCTTAAAATTTTAGAATTACAACGCATGATACTCTAGCATATGATTTTTGAGGTGATGACTTCATAAAGTGTTCTAAAGTACATTGTATTACTTAGGAGAAGGACAGGGAAGTAACTAACTTAGGCTTTGATAAATTAGGTGAGTGCATTAAAATGTCAACAGTAATAACTAAGAGCAGGGGGGAAAGTGTATAACTTCCAAACTAATAGACCAAAAAAAAAAAAAAAAGGAGAAACAAAAGAAAAAAAAAGAAGTGTAGCACAAAATACCCTTCTACGAAGTGTATAACTTCCAAACTAATAGACCAAAAAAAAAAAAAGGAGAAACAAAAGAAAAAAAAAGAAGTGTAGCACAAAATACCCTTCTACAGTAATATTTAAAATGAATGTAAAATGGATGGAATGCTTCAAGTAAAATTCAAAGATTGCCAGAATAAATTAAGAAACTCAGTTACATGTTGTTTATAAGAAATGCACCTAAAACCTAAGGATACAGAAAAGGTTGAAAATAAAAAGAACAGAAAAAGATACATTAGGTGACAACTAACCAAATGAAAACTGCTACATGAACATCAAGACAAAATAGACTTTGAAGCAAAAAGTATTAAAAAGGGTTCCTACATTATGCTAAAGATTCAAATCACCAGACACAACAATCCTAGTATCATCACATGAAAATAAACAAAGCAAAAATTGGAAGAACTTTAAGAGCTGACATTCCATCATCGAAGTGAACGACTTTGCCAAATCTCTCTCAGCGACTGACAGACGACGCCGGCAACACAAACACAGATTTACTTAGGCTATATTGGATTCGAACAACACAATTTAAAAACATATTCAATTGACATTAATAGAAAATTACATTAAACAATTGCAGAATATATAGTCTTCTTAAACACACCAAGTCATTTATTAAAAAACGACTATATATGGGAAATAAAACAAGAAATAAGGCTGCTCGTTATCACTTATATTTAAGCACTATACTGGAGGCCCCAACCAGCACATCTGGCAAAATAATAAAAGTAAAACCCACAAGAGAAAATAAAGCTAAAACTTATCTAAAGATATGATTGTTTATGTGGAAAATGGAGAATTGTAAGAGACAGTACTGAATTTATGTACAAAATCAATAGAGTAATTTATAATTTTAATAAACAGAATATACAACAGCATTGAAAAATATAAAATATCTACAAAGAAATTTAACAAAACATGTTAGATCTTTGATCCAAATTGTGTAACTATTAAGACATTAAATAAGACCCAACTAAAAGTAGTAGTCCGCATTCATGTCTGGTGGACTCCACAGCATTCATAAACATGTTAATTCCTGAACAAACTGATTTATAAATTCAATGTGGTTCCTAAGGAAATCCCAAAAGGAGTGTGTGTGTGTGCATGTATGCATGTGCGTAATCTGAGAAGCTGATCCTAAAAGTTATTTAAAAGTCTACAGGTCCATGGATAGCCAAGAAACTCCTGGAATGAGTTAAAGGGACTTATCTTTCTAGATCAAGATATCACATACACTGACAAAGAGTTAGTATCCATTAATATTAATGGATTAATAATATAATATAAATCAACTTTTAAAAAGAAGTCACCCAACAAAAATTGTACAGAAGACTTAAATGGCACTTTACAAAGGATAACTAAAACCAAGAAACCCTTGAAAAGATTAAGAAAACCTTAACAACTAACAAAATCCCTATAAGATCCTTCACACAACCAAACAGGCAAAAATCACGGTCAAGTGTAGGTGAGGATGTAGATTAACTAGAACATTTAAACACTGCTGGAAGGAACATACATTGTTAAATGAGAAAACAAATTTGTACCATCTAGGTAAAAGTAAATATAAACATATTCTAAGACCTAACAATTCTACTCCCAGAATGACACCGTAAGAAGACACATGTACACTACAAAACACACAGAATGTTCACAACTGAACTCTGTGAGGGAACAAGAAATGTCCATTAATGGTAGAAGGAATAATTAAATTATAAACTGTGAATGTAAGATAACTATATACAACATGGATCAATCTCAGAAAGGTAACGTGGTGTGAACAAGCGAGCTGCAGAAGAATGCATGCAAGTATGATTCCAGCATGTCTGAAGCCAACTAATATATTGTTTAGAGATGCAAGTGCATGTGGTAAAACGACAGCAAAGAGCAAGATCATGATAAACACAGAAGAGTTATGCCTGAGAAGGGAGGGATTAAGATGACATAAGGGGTAAGAATGAGAAGGGATAAAAATTACCCCTGAGAAATGAAGGACTAGGAAGGGGCCCATGGGTGACAGTCATGCTAGTAGTTGAACCTAATAGCAGGTACACACATGTACCTACATGTACACTGAATTATTCCTTGTACTTTGCATATATTTTATAAATATTCTTCATATGTACTGAATAGTTTATAAAAATAAATTTTTAGAAAACTCTATACTCTTCAGAAATGGAAATAGTCAAAAGGAAGTGAAATGTCCAAACAGAGCCAACTGTATACCATAATTCCACATCTGTCCATAGGTGTCTTAACAACTGTCTAAATTAAAAAAGAAGAGAAAAAGAAAAGCCAGGCCACTGGAGAATAATGCTTAATTATATGCAACTGTTTATTTAAAATAGTTTTTCAAGTCTTACAACGATTTAACAGGCTTTGCGTCACTTTTATCATCTCCAACAGCTAAAAATCAACATTTACACCTTTTTATTGTAACCACTATGTATGCTATTTTAGTAACATTTTTCTTTATTAATACTAGAACCAAATACTCGTATTTCGACCAATAAGCAGAACAGGTTTAAATTACCTTCTTCGTAGCTATGGTGTTGTTGATAAATTCCTGGGATTTACCTGACGCTGGATGCCCCTGCAGGCCCTGTCTCTAACTAGCTGTAGAACTGAGGCAAAACCTGCCACCTCTCTAGGCCTATTTTCTCATCTGCAAAATAAAAGTCTAAATTAGACAACATCTATTGTTTCATCTGGCTGTAAAATTCCATGACTATATTTCCCATCATTTTCACTTACTTCATCTTTATTTGCTACTTCTCCACTTATAAAGCATAATTTTCCATACTCAAGTAAACATAAATTCATTAAAAAATAAACACAAACCCACAATATTCTTATTCTGATATGCCTGTATTAGTAGATAAAAAGGCTTTAACCTGAATTTTCATTTTTCATTTCTACCTCTTTATTTAAAGTCAATGATGAAGTCACAACCATAAAATGAATGCATTTAAAAACACAAAAGATATATTTCAATGACAAAAAAATATGCAATGATCATGAAAATCTACTGTATAATTTGCCAAGGTCTTATGAAAGACAATATGAAAAATGTCAATCTTCATATATATCCTTATTAAAAACTCTCTCCTAAATAGTAAAATCATTTAAGAATATGTATCTTTACATATCTGGACACCAGCTCCTAAGAGAAGGGGATTTGCCAAGGTCTTATGAAAGACAATATGAAAAATGTCAATCTTCATATATATCCTTATTAAAAACTCTCTCCTAAAAAGTAAAATCATTTAAGAATATGTATCTTTACATATCTGGACACCAGCTCCTAAGAGAAGGGGGGTGGGGCAGATAAGATAACTCTCCCCAGGTTTTCTACATAAAAATATGTGGGCAGCAGAAATTCAAGATTAAACTTCTAAAACAAACAGTTAATTCAAAATAAAATGAACATTTCTAAAGTTGACAACAGTAATGACACTCATTTTTTTCTTTCCTAGATAGAAACAAGATGGGGTATTTAATAACAGCTTAGTAATCATCTAAGAAAAATTGTAGCGATATCCCCATCCCGCCCCCAGGACACTGGTATAAAACAAATACCTTCTATGAAATTATTTTTCACATTACTAAAATATCCCCAATTACTTGAGACAATTTCAAGCTTACACTATTTCAAACACCTGTTTTTGGATTTGTGGGATTTCAGAACTGAGAGTTTTTACACAATATTTGAATCTTAGCAAAGAGATAATAATCCTTTCACTACACTGCATTGATAGGGTTTTCTTAAGCAAATCTGAGCAACTACTGAACAGTGATACTGGTGGTAATAAGTGATACACTCAGATTTTTCCCTTTAAAAAATATATAATCCATGTGACACTAAGTAGTAAATATGTTATGTTGTACACTTTCTTAACCAGGAATGACTGTTTTCAGGCCTCACTAGGAAAACATTTACTACCTGCTTCATCACTGATAAGCTACAACAAAACTCAAATGATAGATAGTTTAAGAATGTGATATTAAGCAAAAAATAAAACCCATTATAATTTACCAAAAGAAACAGAAAAAAAAATGAGAAATTAAATGAGCATGGTATAGGTCCCAAAGATTAAACTAGAATTCTGACCTGGATTTTCAAAGCAAAAGGCAGCTACATACAATTTCTGGAGACATTTCTTATCCTAGAAAGATCCAAAGCAAAAGCAGGCAAGCTTGGCCCTACCTTGTCAGAGATAAATATTCAGATAAACTAGAAGTTCTATTTCCTAAAGTGCATCTGCTGACCAAGTCTGCCCTGGCCCTGTTCCTTACAGCTACCCAAGAAACTGGCTGTCACCCATGCCTATTCACTCGCTGTCTCTGCTATCAAGAGTCACACAGAACGATGGATTTTTAAAAAACCAAATACTTTATACAGTGAACTATAGAAAAAGCAATCCTAAATACACTATCTTTTAAAATTCTAGAGAATTACAATAACCTCATTATTCTTAAATACTGAAAATGTAAAGGGTCCATACAAATGAAGAGTTGTATTAATTATATTCTTCCTACTTTATTCACTTGCTATGCTCTTAAAATCTCTATGAGAGAAGCAGTATTTTCCCCATGTCTTTTGGCAACAGATTCAAAAGCAAAAGTAGCAGGGCTGTAAAATTTCATGATTTTTTTTTTTAAAGCTAAATTATTCAGTATCTTGTATTGTTATTGCACTCATATATCGCCCGGAACACATCTACAGTAACTCAGCAATAGTGATTGCAACAAAAGTAAGGTAAATAGGTCTACAAAGCATTGGATTTCCTTATCAGATAGAAAGTTTTCATACAGGAAATGCAAACAACCGCAATTCAAATCAGATTATATATGCTTAACAATTATTCAAACCTTATATAAAATTAAATCTAACCCTCACTACTACAAATCTGGGAGGAATCAGAAAAGGGTTTATAGTACACAAGTCCTGATTATTGTTGCATTCCACTTTGAAATCACTCTGAGTTAAAATAGCATTTTTCCAAGATTTAAAAAAAAAATAGATTTTATAAAAGGGATTCTTTTTAATCACTTTTTAATACATCATTTTTGTTACTGACAGAAACAAGTTATACTTTTTTCCACTATAATTCGCTCTGATGAAAGAAATAATTCTCTTTCAATTCTAACAAACACTACATTTTCAAGACTAAAGAAATTATCAGTAGGCATTCTTTCTTCTTGACCTAAGTTATTTGTCTCTAAAATATGTCAAGTAAGCTTTCAAAGATTCAGGGAGGGGCAGCTTCATGATTTTTTCTCTCAGTAAGTTTTGAGGTGGCTCCTCTGTCTTCATGGCTTCACTGTGGTCTTTCTCTTCCTCTTCTTTGTTATCTTCTTCCATTTTTTCATCCTCCTCACTGTCTAGAGGCTGAGGAATGAGCTGATTACCCACAAATACATAAGTGTTAATTCTCTGTTTAACTCTCTTTCTTTTTCTTCTGGGTGGAGCCCTTTGAGGGATCCCCTTGGCCTGCATCTCATCATTTATGAAATTTCTAAGCGTGCGTCGAATGTAGATACGAGCCAAGTCCTGTAGATTCCTGACAGCACACGGGGCTAAAAACAAACAAAAAACACAAAAAATAAAACATTACATATTATTTATTTCTTCACAGAACAAAACGTATTTCTTAGTGAATTTTAGGAAACACAGAAGTATAAAAACTCTGACTACCACCTAACAAAGATTCGGGGGTACCTATTACATACCCAGCACCATTCTAGGTACCAAGAAGCAGTGCAGAACCTAAGTTGTACAGGTGTATGTGTGTTGCCATGTTTGCACATTAAAAATGCTCTGGAAAGATAAATAAGAATTTAGAAACAGGGTACATCATGAGAACTAAGTAATTAGGGGACAAGAACAGGTGACAGACTTTACCTTGCATATGCTTTTATACTTTTTGATGTTTACATGAGAAGAATTATTTAAAAAACTCAAAAGCAATATTTGAACAGCTGCCTCAGTCTGAACTCTAAAGCTGTCTCTCTCTCTCTCTCTCTCTCTCTCTCTCTCTCACACACACACACACACACACACACACACACACAGAGCCTCATTCTTTCTTTCTGTAAATCAACAAGTAGAACTGGTTCATGGCAAAGAGCCATCAGAAATAATGCTGTGGGGCCGGCCCGGTGGCGCACTGGAGAGTGCGCCGCTTGGGAGCGCGGTGGCGCTCCCGCCGAGGGTTCGGATCCCATGTGGAGACCCGTTCCCGCTCACTGGCTGAGCGTGGTGCGGGCGCAACACCGAGGGTTGCGATCCCGTTATCGGTCAGTAAAAAAGACAAAAAGGAAAAAAAAAAAAAGAAGAAATAATGCTGTGAACAAACACTTTAATAGCCCAAAGAAGCATCACAGATCTTAAGCCACTGATGTCTACTTGTACCAAATATCATAGAGTAGGAACATGTAGCCCATCTGCTTCACTCCTATCTTCCAGAGACACACAGAAATAGGTCTAGAACCACACACTCTTCTTTGTCACCTAAATTTATATGTATATATATTTATATATGTATATTTCTACATACACCACAGATATAGACATATATCTAGAACCACACACTCTTCTTTGTAGCCTGTTCCAATACTTTGCATAAAGAAATAAATTCTCTATGCCCCACACAAAATTAATTTCTCTTAGTTTCCATCCCCGTGGAAATAAAATTATTAAAGATCCTTCATTTCTAAAAATAAACAAAACTCTTCTCAGTTGAGCAGTACTAAAAATCTTCGTCATTTATTGTTCTCATCTCTTCACTCTTGGTATTCTTTTTTGGATATCCCCCTTGCAAACTTTTTGGTGTGACAAATTCTGCCTTCTTTAGTTACTTGTGTATATGGTCCCTCTTTGCCTTTAGACTGTGAGCTGTGGGTGGGTGGCTGTTTGCTCTTGGTGCTATCCACAGGGCCCTGCCAGTAAGAGCCAGGCACAGTGCATCACCCCACTGAGACTCACAGCATGCTTCCTGTGTTCTTCCCACCAACCACAGTATGCACCATGGGCTATGCCCAGTCTCACAGCAGACATACCCTACAGTAGTAAATACAGTTTTTCATAGAACCATAGCATAGAAGACTTGGGGTATGGTTACTTTTGACTGGGTGGTCACAAAGGTCTCCCTGAGGAGGTCAAAGATCTCTTAGCACAAACCTATTGGCCACTTCTTCAAGCTTTTCTCAATGCCCTATTGAAACATGAAATGTAAAGAATTCCAAAGAGCCACATTGGGCATGTTCAGCTAGAAACCATTTTTTCTGCTCCCAGCTACATGTAGTGGAAATTGAAACAAAAAAGAATCTGAGTTCAAATTCTGCGTCTGTTACTGATTAGTTTTGTGAACATGGGTAAGTAACAATAGATGTGAGCTCTTACCCCTTATATGTTAAAATGTGCAAAATACCACCTGCTCTGCCTACCTTCCAAAAGTGTTCACTAAGTTATTTAGCTTTCATTCCACAAATATTTGTTAAACTATATGTCGGGCACTGTTAAAGAACCCATTTAGATACATAGCAGGTGATTTAGGCTACAAAAGTGCCTATACTCATGGAGCTGACATGTTTGGGGGAGGGGGCAGGAAAACAAAAAGCAATTATGAAAAACAAAAAAAACACAGGGAATACAAAAAAAAAAGCAAACACTGATGTTACAACAGATAGCGACTTGGGGGTATGGTTACTTTCAACTGAGTAGTCACAAAGGCCTCCTTGAGGAGGTCATCTCTGAACTACGATGTAAATGATAGAAGGTAACAGCCCTAATAAGCAAATGAGCTTGGCATGTTCAAGGAGCTGAAAGAAGGTTGGTGTAGATGAAGTTTGGAGCAGGGGGTCAGCTGGGAACACCTGGGCAGTCTACATGGAGTATGAGCATACTCTGATAGGTGGGTGGCAGTACAGATGGAGAGAAATGGACAAATTTCAGATAGTTTTTGATGACAGGATGGAGATGGATTGGCTGTGGAGGATGAAGTGGGAAGAAAAAGAATCACGGAAAACATCTCAGTTGTTGGCCTAAGCAACTGGGCAGGTGCTGGTTTCAGTTACTGATATGACAAAGACAGACGGGAGAACATGTTGAGAAGAAAATAAAAAACTGTGTTTTGTTTGTATTAAATTTGAGGTGTCTAATACATATCCAAAATGGAGATTTCAGTAATAATAACTACAGTGTCACACTAGTCACCACTTTCAATGTTTTATATATAATAACTCAATGCTAAGAAGTTACATAACTTTCTCTAGATTGTAAGTGACGGAGGTGGGACCTGAGTGCAGGGTTTGATGCAGAGTGCACATGCCTTTCCAACCTCAGGCAGTTAGAGCACGACTCGGGGGGCCGGGGGCCCGGAGCTGGAGGACAGCCTGGGAGCGAGTGTAAAACAGAGGGGAGGAGTGGACAGGCCTAAGCCTGAGAGAGCTCTGCTAATGGAGAGGGTAGAGAACAAATCTATTAAAATTTTGGAAATTCTAAAAGACCTAAGTATTAGGAACTCTAGTAGTCTTTTCGGCTGGTCTTTGCTCGTGAACCTCTCTCAGATTACTGGAATTTTCTGTCAACACCTTAATTATGTTCTTCCTCTGCCAACACTGTCTGCTATTCCAGGGATAATAAACTTTCAATCCGAAACCGTCACAGTACCTGAACTTCAACAAAAACCAACTAGACCCAACATAGAAAAAGACTCCGACTTGACTTCTCAGAAGTCCTAAAATAGCATCCACATGAACTTATTTAAAAGTTCTTTGGAATGACAAAAAAACTTTTAGATAATCCCCAAGCCCATCTATTCAGACATCCCCATTATTCTCTATTTGTTAACACTCCCTTTTTCTCAATCTGTCCAGTTATGAGATAAGGATTTAACAGACCAGGCGATACTAATCCTGACTGCTATAAAAATTTATTTTAAATTTAAGCTTTCACTCCAAAACTACAGTTAAGATTATCTCTAACACACACATTTAAGCTCCATTTGTTTTCCAAGGTAGTCTCTATATAGATTTTATGGGAGCCTAAGAATCAGGACTTCCATTTTTATTTGTTAACAAAGATTGAAAAGGACATTGTATTTAGGTTGAACCATACAAAACTGATGATTTTTGGCTTTTTTTGACCTACAAAAGCACTGACTTCATATAGTTCAACATGATTTACTTCCACAATTTATAAAGTCTCTTTTGCCCCTGAACTTTAAACAACATATCCTTATTTTTAGAATGTCCTCTCTGCCCCCTGCAAAAAAACCACAGAAAGAAATAAGTTTTAAGTCGAATAAAAATTAGTGATGAATCAGAGGAAAAATTATAACTCCATTTTACTAAGCTGCTTAATATGAGCAATTTTATTGCTACAAGATATATTTGCTTGTGTATTATTTTTAGGGTTTTTTTTGGTACCAGCATCCTTTCATAGTTTAACTCCCTATAATTAATAGAATAATGTCCTCTGAACGAAAAGCTATTTTGCCTTACTTTAAAAGAAAAGGAAACTTGCTTTTATTCACTACACATCTTATTAAATTTTGGTGAATACTAATTTTCAAAACTCTTCTCATCCTGTGAATATTACCTGAAGTTATATTTTTTAGAAACTCATAATTCCCGACTCATTTATATAAACTGCTGTTGGTAACTGATGACTTTTTATTACAGAAACTTTCAAGTATACACAAAAAGAGAGTCAACAGTATAATGAACCCTCATATGCCTAACACATAGCTTCAGCAATTATCCTTCATAGGTAATCCTATTTCATCAACACCTCCATCCCTACCTCAGATTATTTTAATGAAAAATTTAGACATATCATTTCATTTATGAATATTTCAGAGGTATGATGGGATTTTGAAAAATTTAAGTTCCTTCCCCCACTTTATCCTATTCCATTGAATTTATTCCTATTTTACATTCACAATTATAAACGTCACTCAACCCAACCAATGACAGTCTTAGATCTATTAGTGTTGACATCCTTAAAATAAGGGAGAATGGAAATTGCTCATTTATAACATAGTAACCATGTCACTCAAATTATGTAATTATAAAACCACATTTACAACCAAGACTCTTCTCTAAAGGAAACCAAACTAGGAAAACTGTCAGATAAAAAAGGGAATGACTACTGATAGAATTTGGAAGCTTTTTTTTTTTTTCCTTTTTGTCTTTTTTTTTTACTGACCGGTAACGGGATCGCAACCCTCGGGATCGCAACCCTCGGTGTTGCGCCCGTACCGGGCACCGGCAATGGGATCGCAACCCTCAGTGTTGCGCCCGCACCATGCTCAGCCAGTGACCGGGAACCGGTCTCCACATGGGATCCAAACCCTCTGCGGGAGCGCCGCTGCGCTCCCAAGCGGCGCACTCTCCAGTGCGCCACCGGGCCGGCCCAGAATTTGGAAGCTTTTAACAGTGTCAGTTACAAGGTAAAACTCTTAAACAGCTGTTGCACAGAAATCTATAGGGGACTCTGTAAGTACGCTTGTATATGACGAACATGATGCTTACAGTTAGGCCACTGTCAAAGCAAAATTGTGTCAGAGAATTTTTTTTCATTACTTCTTTTTATTACTTTTCATCCAGTTAGGATAGTTTAAACAAAATTGTCATAAACTGTAGTCCTAATGTTTAAAAAATAAAGGAGAAGATAGTTTTACTTTGTTATTATCATTGCCTTTAGCAAGGAGTTGAATTAGGTACCCAATAACTGTATTACAGTATAGCCTACTATAATATACAGCACATATATGAGTACAGTATAAATATATGAGGGGTCTTCAAAAACTTCATAAAGGATTCATATTATCTTTTAATTCAATTTTTCCATGAATTTCTTGAAGTACAGTAGACTTCATAGAAATAATCATATTATGCATACAGATACAAGTGACAATCACTTGGGCAAAAAAGATAGTAGTACTTTTCTGTGTCCCAGAAGATATCCAATGTATGATACCCCTTTCTGACCAAACTGGATTAAATTACTAGATTAAGTTACTAGCACAGTAACTTCACAGTTCTAAGAGAATGACTCTCCCTTTTGATAATCTTTTTTTATTTTTTATTTTTTATTTATGTTTTTATTTTTATTTTTATTTTTATCCTATATAAGGATGACCAGTAAGGGGATCTCAACCCTTGGCTTGGTGTTGTCAGCACCACGCTCAGCCAGTGAGCAAACCGGCCATCCCTATATAGGATCCGAACCCGTGGCCTTGGTGTTATCAGCACCACACTCTATTAAGTTACTAGCACAGTAACTTCACAGTTCTAAGAGAATGACTCTCCCTTTTGATAATCTTTTTTTATTTTTTATTTTTTATTTATGTTTTTATTTTTATTTTTATTTTTATCCTATATAAGGATGACCAGTAAGGGGATCTCAACCCTTGGCTTGGTGTTGTCAGCACCACGCTCAGCCAGTGAGCAAACCGGCCATCCCTATATAGGATCCGAACCCGTGGCCTTGGTGTTATCAGCACCGCACTCTACCGAGTGAGCCACGGGCCGGCCTGATAATCTTTTTTTAAAAAATCATTATTTTATTTTTAAGTTTTCCTGTTTTATGTGGACTGTATGTATAACTTGACTCAAATCCTTTTCATAAGTAGCCAAAATATACATTACCAACAAGTATATTTATGAAAAATGGCTGATAACATTTTCTGAATTATAAAAGGTTCAAAATGTTTTAGAACTGAGTGCTTAACTTCTTTCTAAATGATATCAAAATAAGAGCACAGAAACAGAATATATGAATCTCATGAATCTGTAAAAAGTAGTCAACAAGTTTCCTTTGATGGCAGCTCATATTAGAAAAGAATGATGGTAAGGTGCTCTCCTGGGGTCCAGGAGAAGAAAGCTTCATGCCACTGATAACTCCCAGAGTGACAGTCACCACAGAGCCTCGTAGGCCTCTAACACCTCATTCATTCCTCCCCCATCCAGGAGGAATGGTTTGTACAGTCTGAGTGTGCAAGAAGCCCCTGGCAATGTGTGGCTCTGTTGTTCCCTTCTTTCCTCTGGGATTTGCCTACTTTCCTCCGGGACTCAACACACACAGACTGGGCTCTGCTCACCCATGTACTTACAGGGTAGGCTCCCAAGGTGGGAGATTGGCCAGTGTTGCCTGTAACTGGGTGGGTAAGTCTCTAATTTAAAGGTGTAGAACTCAGCTATATTCTCCCACCTACTCTGCTTGATAATAAAGCTAACATTTCAATCCCTAGCTGACTCCCAAATTTGTCTCTCCATTGGTAAGAACTTGAGCAAGAAAAAAATAGGTGTAATTTAGTGACCTTCTCAAAACTCCAACACCACTTTTCATTAAGCAATTATTACATGCCAGGCACTATGCCAAGCACTTTACAAATAATACTTCATATAATTTTAAAACTACCCCAAAAGTTCCCAAAGTCACACAGCTCAAAAGATGGTAGAATGAATACTTCAATAAAATGAAATTTCTCTATAAAGCCAGATTCCTATGAAATAAACTCATTTAAAAATTAAACTAAATCCAAGAGGTTCATTTTTGGTAAAGAATTTTACTTAATGGGTTAACAAAACCATGATATCCACCAAACCAATTAATACTACTCTCTCCTCTTCTTTCTTAAAGTTTTGTTAGTCCCATTAAGCTGATCACATCCTCCTTCTTGAAACTTTTCTTTCTTGGTATTCAACACCCTGTGCACACTGCCCCCCCCCCCCCCCCCCCCC
>NW_007727370.1:82806-94100 GCF_000696425.1 Galeopterus variegatus | reverse complement strand
CCCCCCCCCCCCGCCCCGCCCCAGCCACTCCTTCACTAATCCATCTTCCTCTGTCTCATCTCTAAACTTGGTAGACCACAGGTCCAACGCTAACGTCTTTCTCTACCTCGGCCCTCCCCCTAAGGGGCCTCATCCACCTCATCCGATCACAGCTTACGATGCCATCTTTACATTGAGGATTCTCAATTCTTGCCTCCCTCATGCGGTAGGTTTGCACCCACTTGACAACCTGACATCTGTAAGCTAACAGACAACTCAAACATGGCCAAAAGAAAATGTCTATGTTTCTACACTATTTCCAAATTATGCCACCTCTCATCTTCTCAACAACAGTAAATGGTACCATCACTCAGCTAGCCACACAAACTGATTCCTCTTTTTCCTCCACCCACACTCCTCACACAGTATGCTATTTTTCTGCCTTCAAACACCTCTTTCTGCACCAACATTACCTCTACCCTTGGGTATAATAAAAGCCTCATAATTGGCCTGTTTGCCCTTTTTCCCCTATGATAATCCATCCTCCACAGCCCAGCCAATGAGCTTCCACCACCCTGGACCTTCTTCCTGGTTTGGGAATGACCAAGCTCTTTTCAGCCTAAAGCCTTTTGTATTCACTGTATCTCTGTATGGAAAATGCTACCACTAAATCTTGACATGGCAGATTCTTTTATATCATTCCTGTTATAAATTCACATGTTGTCAGGGCAGAAAGGCCTTCCTTACCATCATACCTAAAATAGATGCCCTTCCCCACAACCAGTTACTTTCTATCACATCACAAACTATAATTAATAAATTTGGTTTTGGTTTGACCTGCCCCTCTTTTCACGTTTCCATGAAGGCATGAACAGTGTCTGGTACAAGGTAAGGACTTTATCTAAAAAACAAGTTGAATAAATCCACTGAATATATTACTAGGTATTTATTTAATTCTTCATAATTACACAGCCTATTAAATCCCCAGCATATGAGTTGAACACTGTAAGTCACAATTCAGTCTGCAAGTACAAGGTGCTACTTACGGAGTCCCACAGAATCTGGTTTGCCATTATCATTCTTACTTGGTTGTACAAGTGGAGCAAATGAAACAGCAAGGATATTTTTACTTTCCCAAGTATTTTGTCCAGTTCGCATAATCTGTGTTAACTATTTAGAAAGGAAAAAGAAAAAGAACAGCTTATTCCTGGTAATGTGATCATCTTGCAATCAAAATTTTGTTTTAAGGGAATAACTGCTAATAAGAGCTATATAAGCACTTATATTTAAATGCAACCAAACTACTTCCATTTAAATATTTACTGTAAAATAATATAGAAGGAATCAAAAATATCTGCTGTTCAAGACAGATATTTCAATGCAAACAGGATACCCCAATGTGGTCAAGTGAGTCTGCATGTTAGATTTTACGTCTGATAATTTCTAGGGGCACCACCACAATCCATACATTCCATTGCCTCCCGAAATGTGTCCGAAATAGGCTTGGTTATTTGGTTACAGCATTAGACTAATAAAACCATATTTTCATTACTGTACTAATGAGTTGGCTTCATGTTCTTCCATGATGGTAATGAAATATAGATTCTAATTCAAACCCCAACTTGATATTTCACAAATAAATATAATTAGTCACAAAGGGACTATGAGTTTGACCAACTTCAGTAAACACCCATCACTAGTCCTAGAAAAAAATATATTAGCTAAGTAGATGGCTTGTTCAAATTGAATTAGTATCTTCAACTTTTTTACAAAAAGTATCCCATTACTGTATTTGATATTTGTATGATAGTATAGAATAAATGTTATAAAAAATACTGATGAAGAAGTTGTATTTTAAACATTTGAAAATGTATCATTAAAGGAAAACAGAAAAAGATTGTTTAACTGGGAATCTAAATCTTGGAAGCAACTGAGTAACATTTTTCCAGAAACATTTTTTAATGAATATTTTTATATTCTGCCTTTGTAATAACCGGCAAACAATTTTCTACAGAGCACACAGTGCATGGTAATGGTGAGATCTATTAAGCTGCAAATGGCACACTGAAATGTTAAGGGACCCCCAAGACATATAAACTCTACGATTATCATGCTAGGTCCCAGTCATCTTAAGTTGTCACTTCTACTGCACAAACTGCAAGGTGTTTCAAACATCTCAGATTTAGGTTAATGTGAATATTAAAGATCATATTTTTTTGAAATACATTTTTATAACTTTTTTAAGTAATTTGCTTTTGAAAAATCCACCCATTTTCTGAATAAATGAGTATGTCATACACTTATTATACCTAATAATTCTAAATCAAGGTAAGGAAAATTAAATAATGCTTATAAATAGCTGAAGAATATTTTCAAGTGAGTCTACATAGCACTCAAAGATTTTAAAATTCACTTGTTTTAGTAATGAAGTTATGCATTTCAAAACAAACCACAAATAGAATTTCTTTTTGATATGTTCAAAGAATTGAAGAACGTTGGAAACTCAGCAGCTTGTAGAGATCATCACATTCAACTGAACCTTCCAGGTGAGAAAACTAAATGACGGAGTGGCTTGCTTAAGGCCACAAACAGGGAGTAGCTGAACTCAAGTGAAAGCCCATCTCTTCTAATCCCAGCGTAGAGATCCTTTCTATATCTGCTTTGCCTAAATAAGAGCCTATCTCAAGTTTTTTCTATACAAACAGATCTGTGAACAGTATTTCTTCTTCAAAAATTATGTGTACCTTTCATTAAATAACATTTCCCCATCTTAAACTAATGTGTTTGTTTCCTATGGCACTAAGCAAAAGGAACAGTGGAAATTACCTGATCCTCTATAGGCATGACTAGTATGCCTCCAACTTTTAGTAATATTTTCATGTAGTTTTCATGGTCTTTCTGGACTCCAGCTCCACAATAAATTCGATCATACTGATGACTGTCAGATGCTATCTGGAGGCAATTACCAACCACAAATGCAGGTTCACAAAACTCAAATCTGCATGGAAAAACAAATATATTTTAATTCATTTAAACAAAACATCAGATCTAAAAAAGTTACCATAATCTAGTCCTTTGAAATAGGGAAGTTAACAAAATTAATTATAAGGATAAAAATAATTATGTAATTTTATATAAATATATTTATGAAGTTTAGCACTGATCAAATGTATTTTTTTTTATTATTGACGATACAGGGTACATGGTTTGAAACATTAACCTATTTTGGGGCCACACTGAAACCTCACTTAAGGCTTCAAAAATGAATATAATGGAAAGCGCATCACAACACCAATCCTGTGATACCCCCAAAATGATATATAATGATGATAAGAATCTTAAGGGTCAACAAGTAAAGAAAAGACTTCATTTTCCACTGTCCTTTCCAAAAACGGTGTTGGGCCAGCAGAAATGAGAAGGGCTCGTGCACACCTACTTGTGTCTGTTTATTTCTGCTGAGGATAACAGTGGCAGAGCTTTGTCAAGAAGAGATACTAGTGTCCTGACCATATCTGCAACCACTAAGATTAGGGAGATTTTCCTAACAAATTTTGGCTGAGAACATTACAGGACTGAGAGAGAATAGAATGAACACTTTTTTCTTACTGCTGTTTGGCCCCTATAATCTCCCTAAGCAACAAAAGAAGAGATGGTTTCAAAGCAAAGGAATTTACCCAGGCAGCTTCTTCCTGATTACAGTGTTGGTTCATGGTATATAAGAGTTATGCTCTTAACAAACTAGCCTATTTAGGCTTCTAATTTTATTTCTTAAATTCAGAAAAACAAAACTAAAAACAGACTCTAATATATAAGTAAAACCCAAAGCACTAATAAGACGTAATTTTTAAAAATTAATTCATATCCTTTTACTTTTAAGTTGATTAAAGTGAGTAAGACCATACAGCAAAATCAGGCTACTGTTTAAGGATGGAATAATTTACATTACAAGCTTTGACATGCAGTGAAAAATGACACTGATTTGAATCACAAGCATTTTTCCTTTGTAAAACATATCCTTTCCTTTGGTACTTAATAATAGGCATTACACAATAAGTTTCCATTAAAATTCACTAAAACACAGACACATTAGAACACATATTTTAAAAAGAATTCGCCAGAATTATGTCCTGTCCTTAATTTCCTGTCTTCTTGGTAGAGGGGGCTAGGGGATCAGAAAAGGTTGAGAGGGGCCAGAGGAGAGTAAACTGTATATACCCTGTACTTTCTTCTAAACAACCCCCACCCTAAGGGAGTCCATGCCCCGTTGTTTCTTTTACTGTAACTGCCACCTCACTGCTCACATTTTTCAGGTCTTTCTTCCATCATTTTGCTCCCTACTGCATAGGATAAGTTCAAGCTCCTTGAATCTTTATGATTCTACCATCAAGTTGCCCTTCCAGGCTTATTTCCTTGGCTCTGCCCTAGTTTGCACATCCTATGCTGCAGCCAGACTGAACTACATGCTTCTAATTCCTTATAGGAACCACTACAAAGTGTTTTGAAACTCTCTATCTGTATAGGTGCTGTTCCTTTGACTGAAATATGAAATACCCTTTCCTCTCCTTCTTCCCTTTATACCTGCTGTGCCTTCAAGATACACTTAAATATCAGCTTTGCAATGAAATCTTACTCTTTAATAGTATCTCATTCTTCCTACTTACATAGAACACACAAAAGTGTAAACTTACCTAGGTTGGGACTATGTTTAATTTCTCTTTCATACTTAAGACTATGGCACAATCTGATTGTTTAAAATATGGACAAAATATAATTTCTTGGCTTTTAAATAATTAGATACTATGGATCACATGGTTTAATCACTATCAAATTCATAGAAATCATTCTTTAAAAAATTAGATTATTTCCAATAAGGTCTATCTAAAAATCTTCATTCTTAAAAAAATTTATTTAAATGCTTTAATTTTTTAATAACTTACATCAATCTTATAATTTTCAGAATGAATGTAAGCAGGGAATTTAAATAATAAAAAATATTTAATTATTAAACCTCTTTTATCATCAAATCTGTTAAATCAATTCAAAATAAGTGTATAATTTTAAAAGCTTCCTACAAGCTAAAAATTTATGATAGCTTACAGAACAATAGCAAGGAAAACAGCATTACAGGTGAACAACTTGGAATTAAAACAACTTCTCACATTAGTGACATTTACACATTCTGGAGCAAAATGAATTAGAAAGAATTTAGTGCCTGATTCTAAAATCAATTGCGTGACTCTGGGCAAGTTTCCTTATCCCAGTAATTGCACGGCTCCTTCAGTCAAATACTATTTATTTAGCACCAGCTGTGTGTAATGCTGGGAATACAATGGGAAATACTAATGCCTATATCTAGTCAGAAGAGACAAACATCAAACAATCCTATTCATTGAAGTATAATTTACGATTGTAATAAATCCTTTAAAAGAAAGGAATATGATTCCTTAAGACTGGGGGTGAAAGGAAACCGACAGACCTGGGGATCAGAGAAAGGTTCCCTGAAAAATAACAAGCTATGATATGAAAGGTGAGACAGTATAATCTAGAGCCACACTATCCAAGATGGTAGCCACTAGCCACATGGGGATATTGAGCCCTTAACATGTGCTAAGTCCAAACTGAGCTGTGCTATAAGTATTAAATTCACATGGGTTTTCAAAGACTTACTACAAAAAAAAAAAAAAAAAAAAGAATCTAAAATATATTATTAATATTCTTATACTGATTACATGTTACAGTGATAATTTGTAGAAATATTATGTTAAATAAAATATACTATAAAATCAATTTTACCTGTTTCTTTTTACTTTTTTTAATGTGGATAACATAAAATTTGAAATTCCATACTTATCTCACATTATATTTCTGTAGACCAATGCTACTTTAAAAGAATATTAATATTCTTTTAATATTCTTAAAAAGGAATTTTAAGCAGCTCTTAGGGTTGCTAAAAGGATTAAGGGAAATTATCCAAGTTAAGCACCTACAACAATGCCTGACATGTAGGATGTGCTCAGTTCTCTCTATTTTTTGTTTTAACAGCCACATAAAAGGAAAATACTATACAACTACTATACAACTACCATTCTATTTATTAGAGGTCAATAGGTGCTTCAAATACTTTCTGCTTAACACAATCTTCCCTTTGAAACATTTTCCTGATTTTCCTACTATCTCTTTTAATATTTCTTCTGCATTTAATTATATCTCCATTACCCATTATGGTCCTCAAAATATATTTATCAAATAAATGAACCACATAAAAAAACTAAATGTTTTGTCTTAACTTTTCTACCTACCAACTTTGAATACGAACCCAATTTTGACAAGTTAAATATGCTAATCATAAATATCTTGGTGCTAGAAGAGAAACTTGCTTTGAAATGAAGTTACAGAAAAAGTGTATGACTATGTATGGTACACTCTATAGTAATATTTTGGTACATGTTTTACTAAACCAATTACTATAATAACTGTAGCTTCATTTTACAGAATACACGCCTTTTCTCCTAACATGTCCCCCCCCAAAAAAGTAAAACTCAAATAGCAAAAAACAAAACAAACCCTTGCCTTTAGTAAATACATCAACTGTCCTAACTGAAAGGCTTTTTTTTTTTTTTTTTTTTTTTCCTTTCTAAATACCTCTAGTAAACATCCTGAACGTTTTCTCTTCTGAAGGATATCTGAACACACATATTTATACTTCTATCTAAGGAGTATTACAAAGGATCACTGCAGAAAAAAATCAAATCTAAATTAATAAAAAATTTCTACTAATGCAAATGAAATATATACATACTTCTGACAAATACGTACAGGGTCTTTACACTTTCATTTAACGTATTTAATTTCCTTTACCCAAATACTCAAATTTGAAAGTTTACTTTAATTTAAGACAGTATTCTAAAAGTATTGGACTATTATTTCTAGATACAAAAGTAGTAAATATTGAAGTATATAAGTAAAATTGGAGGGAAAAGTAATTATTTTTAAATGTTGGCACTAAAACATCTAGAATGTTGTAGAGAACTCATATACCAAACACACTACAAGAAAACTGTAACATTACCAATTTAGTACTTATAAGAAAAATATCTACCAGAGAGATTGTGCCATCTGGGCATTATTTATTAATAAAACTATGGCTTACCCTTTTCCACCATAATACATGGATCCTTCACGATTAGTTAAAAAAAGCTTGTCAGTTGCATATTCTTATACATAAATATATTTTATATCTATACACGGATCATGGTTAACTTTCCTAATAAAGTACTTATAGATAAGCTTTAGTATTTCTGAGTAAGTACACAGTTGAGAATCTGAGATTCTATTATTGATTTATTTTGTACTCTGATACTAATATTATGGCTTGTTTTTATAACAGCATTTTATGTAATGAATTTATACCAATCAAGTAATAGAATGACCAAAATTCCACTGCTGATAATATTTTTTCGAAAAGTCTATGACTAAAATTTTTCAGGTAAATGTTTATGGGTATACTCATTTATATGTATAAAAAACTAAATGACTAACTCAAGCCATAAATGGTGACTACTATATTACTGAACAGAGAAAATTACAGTTTCTATAGATTCTTCCAAGGTAGAGAAGAAAATAAAACATTTTTCTTCCTTAAGCTTTCACTATCTTACAAAAGCTGTATCTTACCTAAGTTTCCACAAACCTATAGAGGTAAAGGACATATTTTAAACTATAAATACAACTTCTGTATATTCTGGAAGACTGCAGCAATAAACTAGAAATTCTCAGCTTATTACAAAATAGTACTACACTATAGTTACACGTATAAATCAGGTTAAAATAGTAAAAGAGAAAATCCAAATTCCACCTTTTCACATCAACCACATACTAAGTAAAACCTGAGAAAGAAAAAAATTTCCAAGAAGCCTACTAAAATGATATCACATGTGGTTATAATTACTTGTAAAAGTATGATTCATGTGTTCTTTCCCTAGTTTTTATACTTGATTTAGGAATTGATTAAAATTTTATCCATAAGTAAAAAAGTAGCAATCATTTTTATTCTTTCAAGAAAATTTTCAAAACAAAATTTCCTAGATAGAGATAACTCACATGTCTAAATTACAGTACCAAAACCATAAGTTATTTGTAAACATAAAAAAAAAAAATTCAACAGTCCTGAAATATGTAAGATTACTTATGGCAAAATATAGAGTACATAGATACCTTGGTTTAGAACATGAACACACTTGCCCAACATTACATCAGGATTCTAATCACTTACCTTAACAGTGGTTTTCTTTATAGGTGTGCATGTTGGAATATCTTCATCTTGAGAGGGACAGATGATTTCGTTCACAGCAGGAACCTTGCCAACTTGCCCATACAATTCTTTTGATAAGCTGCTAGGAGATCAGGGTGACCTAGCCTTGCCCTGTAGCTTCCCTCTTAGACGGATAGTCTAGGTCTAGGAGCTGACTGAGAGTAGAAAAAACAACATTCCCCTTCAATACACTGTTGAACTGGGGACTGACAATTTGCACACCTAGTTTATCATGTGCCACAGGATGCTGCCATTGAAATTTTAGACAATTATTCCAACCGAATAAAGGAATTTCAAGGACTTGGGAAAAAATCCTACCTTGTTCTCACACCTTATCCAAAACAACCTGCAAAATGAATCACAAAAACTTCTTTTTCTTAAAACATTTTGTCAAAATACGCATTTTGAGTTTTAAAAGCTATGAGTACTTCGTTAAAACACGACAAAACTTCAGACCTTTCCATTCGGAAGAAATCCACAGGAAATGTTAAACTCTTGGTCTGTGAATATACTTATAGCATTCAAAGATTCTTACAACCAATAATTAAGATACTGAATTAAAACTTGTTTAAAAGACTTTACCTTTTCAAGTGTTTTCCCTTCCAACTGCATCAAATTCATCTCAGAATAATTCAAGGATTATTCAAAGCAAAGTATGAAGAATACAGTGATTCTTTTCAATGAACAAAGCATTAGAGAAATCCATAGGACCAAAAACAATCTCTAAACATTTTATAGGAAATGTGACAGATAAATCATGTAAAGGTGAGAGCCCTTGTGTATTTCACCAATAATTTCTTCTCCTACAAATGTGTCTAAGGCCATTAAACTTTTCCCCATGCCATTCTCAATAAATGTTAAAATACATAACTGATAGCTGTAATGACTATTTTCAAGCATTTCTATCCCAACATTTGAATGTTTCTCATGATTAAAAAATGTGTTTACAACCTGTAACAACTGTTATAAAACTACTTCTGATTATTATTAGTATATAAAAATGTTCAAATGTCTGAGAAACATTTTTAAATAATGTTAAATATATAAGAATTACCTATAGCAAAACTACTTCAAACATGCTGCAATTCTCTTTTAAAGATGAAGTAGAACTACTCTAGTGATAAAAGTTGATAAATATAGAAGCATTTAATTTCCAAATGCAAATCACATGTGAAAAATGAACCTATATTTTAAAATAAAATTAGGATACCAGATATTGCCATTATCAATTAAATCTTCTTAAATACAAAAGACTATTCTAACTCTATGTTTAAAAATACCTCAACTAAATTTCCGGTATGTGTTGCCTCTCCCACCCATCCCCACCACCCAGTAAAAATTCATGTCATAGGTAAGTCTCACTAATACACAGGGCAGATATGCTTTTTAATATAAATGCTATAGTGCATTTAACCACATTAACAGCATTCCTTAATTCTAATCTGAAGGAAATAAATGAAAAGAAAAGCTCTGCTTCAACTTTCCTGTCTGGGGCTAAGTTGCTAGGCTGCAAGTCACTGGTAGCAGCTTACTGCTAAGAAGAAGTATTAGAATAAATCAATGTTTACATTGTCAGAGCCAAACCAGAGCTAAGTACAAAGACTGGCTCAGGTTACAGCCTCTCTTTCTAACCCTCAGTCTTCCCATCTGGGAAATGTGAACACCAATACTGTCTCTAGAATTGTGGATAAAGCATTTAGAATTGTTAATAGTATTTAATGAGTAGACAATGCATATTAGGTGTTATTTTTCTTATCATCTTATTACTGTTTTTATTACCCATGGCAATAAATAGGAACACATGGCAAGCTATAAAGAAACAACAATCTTCCATTCATACGGAATGGAAATCTCCAGTAATTCAAGATACTGCACTCATTTGGCTATTGATACTAGACAATTTCCAAAATCACAGCTATTGACCTATTGCCTTATAAGGAAATGCCATTCTCCAAAGCATGCATCCTAGAGAGCCAAGTCAGCTGCATGCATGTACACACATTAAATACATGTAGCTATAAACAAATGATACACTAATTACCAATTTATTTTCAAAGTATTAAGAGGGTAAAGGTTTACACTTCAGCCTCCTTTAATTGACCTATTCTAAGTATCTGGAGAGATTATTCTGCTTACTGTACATGCACAAATACTGATTCATATAACCTGAACTTCCCCAACTTTCTCCTTCCCTCAGAAAAGCCAGACATCTAAGAGTCTTTAAAACCTAGGCAAACCCAAGGCCCACAGAATTGTCCAGCTAAGAATAACCTTAAAAAAAAAAAAGGATGTTTTGGAAAGTGTGTGTGAAGAATAGAACAGGGTCAGAAAACTATGGACAGCATACTTAGTTTTTATAAAGTGTGTGTTACTAGAACACTTCCATGCTCATTCATTTTCATGGTGTCTACGGCTGCTTTTGCACTACAATGGCAGAATCCAGAGGTTGCAACAGAGACCATTTAGCCCAGGAAGCCTAAAAGGTTTACTTCTGGCCATTTCCAGAAAAAGTCTGCCAATGTTTTAGAGGACCATTGAAATCAGATCAGTTTTATTAGGAAATGTCAGTAAATTTGGGAATACCATAGAGATAAAAGGAACAAATCATACATAAGAGCTCCTCCTTCCCTCCCATCTCCAAATACAGTAAATTTAGAGTAACCTCTCCAAATTATTTCATTTGATATAGGACACTAAGACATAAAACGAAAGTATAAAGGTGCACACATTATAATAAGGATACTTTTTTATAAAGGAATACTACTTTCAAAACACAGGAACCAAGGTTTATATACACATGAAAACATACGTTTGTAATTTTTTTTTAAAAGGTCTTCACATCAGGGCCGGCCCGGTGGCGCACTGGATAGTGCACCGCTTGGGAAGCGCGGCGGCGCTCCCGCCCGAGGGTTCGGATCCCACATACAGACCGTTTCCCGCTCACTGGCTGAGCGAGGCGCGGGAGCAACACCGAGGGTTGCGGTCCCGTTGCCGGTCCCGGTCC
>NW_007727370.1:54664-82593 GCF_000696425.1 Galeopterus variegatus | reverse complement strand
TCCGTTGCCGGACACGGAAAAAAAAAAAAAAAAAAAAAAAAAAGGTCCTCACATTATATATTCTAATGATGATTAGATTATGGACTCCCCTACCCCCACCCCCTCTACAGTATTTAGGAGTTGACTATGATCTCCAATAAATGTATGTAAGAAAACTTAAAAATGCAGTTCAAATCATAAGTGACATGACAGTACTTTTGAAAAAGAAACTGATAAAGATCCAAACCAACAAGACAAGTAAGATTGGAAAAGTATTAGGCATTTATTCTCTCCATGTTACACACAATCACAAATAATCTGGTACTAAGGAATACATAGATAACTATTTTCCTCAGTTACTTTATATTTTGTTAATTAAAATATATATTTTGATGACCCACACACAGTATAATGAAACCACTTAGAAATAGGATTTTTAAAATCACTTTGCACAGCAAGTTTTAAAATTTTTTTTAAAAATTGAAAATAGAAATATTACCTACAAACATCAAGAAAAATTCCAAAGAAATCATCAAAACACAAGTAAAACAGGAAAAAATAATACTATACCTTTAAAATGTCACCAACCAAATTAATAAAAAGAATAATAGAGCCCAATGAATGATCCATTAACTTTGATTAACTTCCAACCACTCACTGCTTTATGCAAAATTTAACATTTTCCTGGTACCTACTATTCTTTGTATACAGGTACCTTTATAATCTGAAACACATAACAGTCATATTTCAGAACACTGCTTGAAAACTAGAATTTTCAGAAGTGTCTTCTTCAGACTACTTCATTAATATATGAATCTGTTTCAAAAATAAGTTGTAACACTTCAAAAATGAACTGCATCATAAGGTTTATTATAAAATAATAAGACCATTAAAATTATAGAGAAACATTTAGATCTGTCATATCACTGAATTTAATGATTCATCATTTTATGAATTACAAACCTGTACAACAGTAACCAAATAAAACTCAAGAAATACAAGCAAAGGACATTTGATCATTTCACAATTACATGAAAACAATTTCAGATAACTTTTAAAAACTGAAATAGAAAGGGGGAGAGGGAGGGGAGAGAGGGAGGAATTGGTAGAGGGCCATGAAAATCAATTACATTGTATAATGACAAATAAAAAAATAAATAAATAAAAATTATTTCAACCATGTCATTACTGGCTACACAATCTTGCGCTGGGGACTGAGTTTAATAAACATTTTTGGACAGTCAAATATTTATATTGTAGCTTTAATTTTATAAACAATTCTATGATGAATACCTCAAACTTTTCCTTATTACTCTAAGACACATTCACGAAATATATTTGAACATTTTTCCTATTTATTTACTTAAATTGACAAAAATTATATATATTGTACACAGTATGTTGTTTTCAAATGTGTATACTCTGTGAAATGGCTAAATTTAGCTAATTAACATATGCATCACTTCATATGTTTTTTTGTATAAGAAAACTTAAAACTTACTCTTACCAGTTTTCAAGAATACAATACATTGTTATTAACTATAAAAAAATTGATAGCCTTCAAATGTATCTGTTATAGAGTAATATTTAAATAATATCAACACAGAAATGCTTTACTGTTTCCAAGGACTATACCCATTTATCAGCAATAAACTTGAGCTCCACATATACTTGTAGAGTTGTGTTAGTGACTTAAAGTCCTTCTTTGAGTCTGTACTGCACAATGAATGACCCAAAACTGACTTATCTGTGTCTTCATTTATTAACAGATGAAATATATTAATAACTAACATATAACAGACCATACAAAAGATCTTATAAACATTTGCTTTTATTAATATTACTTTTGTATTTTATAAGTTCAAATGCATTCAAAAGGACACTTATAGGCACATGAAGTTTTAAGAAAATAATTAATAGGAATTCAATAAATTCAAAATTCAACAGTCTAGTAATCATATAAAAAAGATTCATTTCCACATCTTAAGCATTTATCACTACTAATCTTAAGACAGAGATAAACGATAAAGACACAAAAGGATGCTAAAATTGAATCCCAATTTCTTACCAAATAACTTGGGCTAAAATCTTTTATTTCTGTCAAACATGTTTTCTTGGAAATAGAATATGAACCAACACAGTAAGCAGTTGAAAAATGATTCAAAATATGAAGTAAATGTTAATTATTTATAAAGACAATCACAAATAAGATAAAGATGGTGTTCAGCAAATTGATCCAGAAGATTTGCACAAACCCAGTGAGTTAATTATCAAAAAAATAAAACCTGAGTATTTCCCAACTCTCCCAAACCTGCTCGCCTGAGGTCTTTAATAAGCCAATTATAATCACACCTAGGTAGACAAGGGACTTCGTCACCCCTCTAAGCACTGAGGATTTTGCTGCAGCACAAGTTTTCTGTTCTTCAACCAATCAAGTGCCACTTGCCAAAGGATAGATACAAACTGGCAATGGCAAAGGAGAATGAAATAAAAGTGCAAGGAAAAAGGGAAGGGGAGGCTGAGAAAGAAAGGAAGAAGGAAAATACACTCCCCTGAAGATGTTCACAGGCTCTTCTTGGCACTGTCTCCCAAGCCAGTTCTCTCTAGAGGAAAGCCCTCCATGTTTCTCACCTGGACAGTCACAGCCAGGGGTTGAAGATGAGTGGGGGCCCACTCCCAGAAAGCCAAGTTGCAATTTGGAATACTTTTTGCACTAAAACTTTGTTATACAAAGTGACTATGTTCCAAGCTTGTGTTTCCTCTTTGAAAATATGACAAGTTATACAGAAAAATGAGAGATATGAAAGCTCTCCAAATTTTATATAATTTCAGAGTTCATGGACTTCAGCATAAGAGTCCTTGCTTCACAGCATTATCAATGACGAATTTCAGTAAGATTACACACCAAACAGACGTCCCCTGCCAACCCTTAGTATGTGCAATATTTCTTCTAAAGGGAAATACATTGAGTTCAAAAACATGGTTTTATAAGCATATTTATCAAATACAATCTTTTCACAAGATTATATCATTGTATTTCTATGATAATTTCTTCTGGATATATTACAAAGTAACTGAATATTTTGAAGAAAGTCCTTTCTATGTTGACAGGTACCACCCTTATGTTACAAATCCAAAAGGTATAAAACCAGTTCTAGAAAAGTTCTGGAATCATAA
Organism: Galeopterus variegatus; assembly: GCF_000696425.1. Taxonomy (NCBI): domain Eukaryota; kingdom Metazoa; phylum Chordata; class Mammalia; order Dermoptera; family Cynocephalidae; genus Galeopterus; species Galeopterus variegatus. The sequence goes on along the minus strand of NW_007727370.1, from coordinate 79,437 downwards.
GCATCTTTACATTTTATCCCCAGAAAAGATACTTGTATGTTTAATAAATGGAATATTACTAATGAAGTGACAGTAACATAAAATTACTAAAGTTTATTTATAATTTACTATAGAATTACGTGGAATAAAAATTATAGCATAGGATAATTTTCCTAATTTCTCTCATTTTATAATGAACTGATTTTTGCTGCATTTAATTGAGCAATTTAAGATCAATAATAAACTGAGTGTTCAAGAAGACATGTTACACATAATTTACTAAGTGATTTCAAACCAAAACTACTGATATTAATACTTACTTATCAAAGCTATCACTATTTTTGATGAAGCTCTCCAGTTTTTCCTTGGCATATTCCACCACATCTGAATGAAGCTCAATCCCATGATTTATTCCAAAAGGACCTGCAATTGTATCAGCATTTTTATAAAAATATTAATAATATGCTCTTACAGAGCTATTTTAATTTCTGCTCATTTATCTATCACAGGGGCACTTAAAAGAGCTTGAAATATGCGAATACCTGCTAGCCACCAATTTAAAAGTTGAATGAAAATCTATTTACATTGCTTTGATGTAAGAAAAGAAAAAAAAGCTCACCTGAGTTTTCTATCAAAATATCCTATTGTGCATAAGGTTGAAACCTACATAGTTCTCCCAAGGGAGTAGCTTATCTGGCAGGACATTACTGCCAAGAGAATAATTCCTATGAAGTTTAAGTTCTTTACCATTATTTTCACTTATCATGTGCGAAAAATTTGGTAATTCTAAAATTCCTGAAGCCATACGCTGACATAGGTAATATTATATAAATGTCTCAGACCATCCCCTCTCCGAGCCCTGAGGGCCAAGACCACATTCTGTGCATTTTGAAGATCCCAGTGTCTAGCAGAATGTGGCCAACAGGCACTTGCGGCAGAGCTGATTTGACTCGTGTTCCAGCATACTTCACTTTTCACTTGGTATTTCTTTTTACACATGACCATGGATGGAGTAACCTCCCAGGAAAAGGAATAGGGAAGAGCTTTGTAGGTCCCAGAGATGGTCTTGGGATGGAACTTTTCCCCAAGCTGTTACGTAGGCTCACTGAGAATATGAGGACTTACTGTTTCCTGAAGCTACTGTACAGACCACCCACCCCAGTGACACACATGAAAATAACACTTAATCACATCTAGTTATGCTAGTTCCTTTCCAACTTCTGAAATTGAGCCAATCAGGTTTTCCATCTGACATTTTTGAGATTGGTCTCATAGAAAAAAGGGTGTATGTGTGTTATTTCTTTTCTGTACCTTTAGGAAATACTTAACTGGACGTGCCTCCTGCCCACCCCCCCTCATTAAAGTACAAGCGTACTTCAAAAAGTTCATGAAAGTACCCTCATACAGTGCATACTGGAGTTGTTTCTAAAGTCTAAGTACTTTAAAACAACAACAAAAAAAATCAGTTATGTATTATGTTTGAATGTTCAAAAGATAGAAGGAAAAAATGATTAATGATCTAGGAAATACTCAAACTATAAAAATTTAACCAAAATATTCAGATATAATCTTCAAGCCAAAATCGGGTAAGGATAATGCTTTAACCTGTATATTACTGTCATATTGTATTTGGTTAGTATTTTTCAAAAAAACAAAACTGATTTTGCTTGAAAAATGTATTCAGCTAGATAAAGAGTAAATAAAAAGGTATTTGATTCATCAAACCACAACAAATAGAATTAACTTCCTTTGCAATATTTTCATACTTTTTAAAATAAATTGTTCTGATTGATGCAATCTTAAGCACTTTGCTTCTTGTTTTTTGTTTCCTCACTACGAACTGTTAACCTTCATTTGAAAACTGGAACTTCTGTCCAAAATCATTTAAGACCGCTTGTAATTCCTTATTATTACCACCAATAACTGAGTAAAAAGGAATTTTTTTTTCAAAAAAAATAGTGATGTCACTTTTTAACAGTCAACACAAAGAACGTTAAGAAAAACTAAAGTTTTTCCTTACTTAAAAATATTTAAGTTAAGCTACAATTACTTAACATTATGTACACAGTAAGAAAATATTGTTCTATTCATCTAATTTCTCTTTTACTCCATAAGGTGACCCACTGAATGTAAAACATAAGAGACTTTTATATTTTATAGATAAGAGGTTAACTTTTTTTAAAAAGGTCAATATTGATAGTATTCTGTGTTTCCTATAAGACTGAATGCATAAGCACAATAAAGGTGCTATGAATCTGGAAATCAAGGCTTCTATTCCTTATTTCAAACTGCCTTATTAACAGAGAGAGTCTAGATTTCAAAGTTCTAGGTCAAAAGGGACTAGATAGGCTGCTCCTCACCTAAGGATGCCACTGGTCTCTTCCTTTTTCTTGCTTTCTGCTTATTGTCTAAAAGCGAAGTGGCAACTTTTGGAAATAAGGTTTAAAGTTTAAGAAAATTTCTTAATGTTTTTTTCATATAACTTGTTTTTCAAATCACCTCAAGACAAGATGGTTAATAATAAAAGACAAAAACAATTTCATTAACATACAAAGAATTTGTTTCACAAACAATATAAATACACATGTAATAAACAGTAGGCCTTAATATCTAGTGCAAACACTGTTTGATTTTTTTTAAAGTGGATGGAATTAATTTTAAAGCAACATGGACGCATACCTTTAGTTATCAATATTTAATAATCTGAACAGCAATTAACATATTGAAAATAAATTTTTTTAAAAAAATGCATTAATAAAAGGCAGAATTTAAATAGCCATGTCACCAATATCTCATTTATTTAGAATGTGATACACAACTAGAACACATCAAGTGTACGACAAAAATTGTAGTGCAATGCTGATTATTACAACTCATATCTGACATCTGTATTAAGTAAACAACAGGAAAATAAGACACAGAAAACTGGAAAAGCATACATAGCTGCTTCTGAGGAAGGAAACTGAAAGGTCTAAGGTGAAAAGGAAACATTTTCATCATTATATGCTTTTGTCTAAAGTGTGTTTTAACCATACGCATGTGCAACTTCTTCGATCAAAAAACAATGGGCTAGTGAAAGAGATGAAAAAAGAGCATAAATATTCAAATAAACATAAAAGTAATATATATTTGATAGAAAGGTACAAGTTGTCAATGGAAAAAATGAAACAGTATCCAAAAGAAGATGATGTTAACAGGCCAGATAAAGCATAAATTTGACTTCGTATTCAACAGATTCCAAAGTTTTTTATTCACCAATGTGAAGAAAGATTTTTCTATGAAATAAAGACTTAGTTTTTGTAACATATTTTTAAAAAAGAAAAGAAAATGTTAACATTTGACTATGACTTTTAATAGCTAAATATTAAAGAGAAAATAGAAACATACACAGAAGTCAAAGTTTATTAAAACAAATACAGTTATTAGAAATACCTAGGTATCCTATATAACATTAAAAATAATCTTTAAGGCTAGCAAAAGCCCATTTATTGAGAGCAATAACAAATATAATAAAATTCCAATATATTAAAATCTAGAGACTTGTTTTCTCTTGTAGTAATTGGATCTAATCTGGCTCATTTATCATCTACCAGTTAGTCGGTAACCAAAGCTTATACATAAAGGCCAATAATTAAGTTAGGTATCAAGTGTCTATGCAATACCTGTATTTCTTATTTACATCTATGTGGACCTCATATGACATCCAACAGTTTGATAGCATGGTGCTGACAAGTACAGAAACCTGCGAGCTTCACACTACGTTGGAATGAAGTTCACTGTACCTTGAGTATTTTGTGTAAGATGAATTTATAGAACCCAGCCACAGGCAAAAAGTACTTCATAATATGTAACTAGAAGAGCTCTAAAGATGAAATAAATTCAAGATCCCTCCCATCATTTGAGAACTCTGAGGATGAAACACTGGTGTGGTGAGAAAGATGGTAGATTTAAGGTCAGATATCTTGGTTTCCAATTCTGGTTCCAATCTGAAATCAGTTAGTTACTGTCTAAAGACCATTGCCTACTATACAAAAGTGGTCCTTGGAAAAAATCACATAAAATATGTAAAAGTGCTTTGCACACTATATGAGACAGGTAACAGACTGCCATTAGAAATTATGATATGCTCTCTCCCTGTATACTGATTTGTTTAGTTGTAGAAGCTCATAATCTACATAAGTGGTTTGCAACCCTGACTACATATCAGAATAACCTAAGTATTTTTAAATTAAATTTTAAAGGTAAAGTAATTTAATTTTATTCAAAATGTAAATGCCTGGCCCAGACAGGTGAGAGGGACTCTTGGGGAGTGGTCCAGGCTCTGCAGCAATCCTAACATGCAACTGGGGTTAAGCAGCACTAGCCACACCCTCCTAATTATTACAAAGCTCAATCCAAATGCTTTTTAAAATCTGTTTTGTACTATCCAAATATCTGTTCTCACTGGTAAAGTAATAGCAAGGGTCAATTACTAAAAGTAAAATCATTTTGGCTAAAACTAAATATCTACCACAAGGGGGAGTAGGTGAACCAGTTATTTGGTTTCTATGAAAATAGTATAAAATCAATGAGAAAAAAACTAAAATATATACATAAAAACATCTTTCAATAAGTTACAATGATATTTTATTATTAATTTTAGTTACATAAAACAAGGTATCTTTGGGAAGATTTACAAGTAACTTTAGAAGTATCCAGGGACAGTAACAGGTAAAAAGTAGAGAGGAATAGGTTTTACTCTCTTTTTTTTCCATGAATATCCTGCGGTATAATGTAGAGACATAAAATAGTCCAAAGGTAGATAAAGAAAATGGGAGAAAAAAGAATGAGCAAAAGCTAAGTAATCATTAACTGGATAATTAAGAGAAATTGCTCTAATGTATTTATTGTTACTTATTAAAATGTATTTAACTTCTTATGGTTTCTCCCATCCATTATAACCACAGAAAAAAACGTATTAAAGACAAACACAAACTTTTCCGAGTCTTGCCACGTTAACTAACCATTCTGAAGCTAGCAAGATTAGAGACTCTTTTCCGATCTCTAGGTTTGGGAAAGGCTTCATGAAACAAATCCTGGAATTTACCAGAAACAAGTTCCAGACCTTCGGGCCCCTCATATAAGTGCTACTTTCTCTCATGACACATGAATCTTAGAAATACATTTACACAAGATCTGAAAGTGTTGGTTTAAACAGTTACAGAGAATGGATGCAAGGCCCTAAGTAAACTATATGTCTAAAATGTCAAAGTATCAAGAACAGGTGCCACAATCAGTTCATTTACATACATCCACCCAATGAGGTGATAATATTCAAGTCTCATATGTCCAGAACAATTTATGACCATACCTCACATTTGCACTGGAACACTGTAATAGAGATTAAATTTCTACCAAAGCAAATTCAATAAGCCAAAAAAAAAAATGTGTTGGACTATAACAGAAAATAGTTTTAAAAGCTAATTTAAACAGCTTCAAATCTTCACCCAAATTCTTTCTAATGCCATCGTTTTCCCTGGAAGCCATTTCCATTGGCTTCTTCATTCCACTGCATCTTTATTTGTAAAGTACCTCAAGATACCTGGGGTCAGCATAGTGATCAATTCACATAAACACTCAATAAATATTTGTTGAACTAAATGAAGAACAGGCAGTAAGACCGACACCATGCTTCCATTGCTAGTCCAGAAATATCACACACAATTTCAAGGGTAGGAGATGTGTCTTGTGCCCTGCTGTATTCTTGGCAGCTGGCATTGGGCGTAATATAAATAAATACTTCTTTAAACAAGGATAAAGTTCATAACTGTAGCTATAGTCTCAAATTTAAAAGGTGCACAACTAAGACTGAGGCAAATGATGCACGAAGCATATCACACACCAAGAACAGACTTTGTAATTCCTAAAAAGAACAGACCAAAATCTTCTTTAAAAAAGTGAAACAGAGGCTAGAGGAAAAACTGAGGTGTGGTTTAATGCAGAATATAGTATCTACCTTAGAGAGAAACCTACAAAATGTGTTTTATTTCATCCAGAAGAAAGTGGGGGAGGGCACCTGAGCAGTCTGAATTTTCCTAATCCTTTGGACTGAAGTAAGGCAATACAGAGCCTTCTAAAAGAGGTGCTAAAAAGACCACTGAAAAACATCTAAAAATCATGTTTCTGATAAAAGCTTACAACCAAAATATATAAAGAAAACTTACAACTCAGAACACCAACCCAATTAAAAAAATGGGGAAAAGATGTGAACAAACATTTCACTAAAGATACACAAATGGCCAACAAGCACATGCACAGATGTTCCACATCACTAGTCATTAGGGAAGTGCAAATTAAAACCACAATGAGATATCACTTCACATCTACTAGATGGCTATTAAAAAACAAGTCTCAGTGAGGATATGGAGAAATCGGAACCTCATACCAATGTTAGTGAAAATGTAAAACGGTGTAGTCACTTTGGAAAAGTTTGTCAATTTCTTAAAAAGTTAAGCATAAATTTACCATACAGCTCAGTAATTCCACTCAAGAGAAATAACAACATATGTCCACACAAAGATTTGTATGTGAATGCTCATGGAAGCATCATTCATAATAGCCAAAAATTAATAACTCAAATGTCCATTAGCTTCTGAACAGATAAACAAAATGTGAAATATACAATGGAATATTATTCAGCCATTAAAAAAAAAAGTACTCATACATGCTATAGCATGGATGAAACTTGAAAACAATGCTTAGTCAGAAGCCAGATGCAAAAGACCACATATTGTATGATAGCATTTAAATGAAATGTCCAGAGAAAGGCAAATCTATAGAGACAGAAAGCAGGCAACTGGTTTCCAGGGGCTCTGTGGGGATCAGGAGTGTACACAATTGGGCATGAGAGACCTTTTTGGCATAACAGAAGTGTTTTCAAATTGGATTGTAGTAATGTTTGCATAAGTCTGTAAATTTACTAAAAATCACTGAACTATACACTTAAAATGGGTAACCTTTATGGTATGTAAATCATGCCTCATTAAAGGGAGAGAGAGAAAGAGAGCACAGGCAAAACAGAGAAAAGCAGGAGTACCTAAGGTCAAAGACAATATAGCTGAATAAAAACCATTTAATGTCCTGTGGTAAAGAGACAAAGGGTGTGGAGGCCACCCACAATGGCAGCATAGAGCTTATCTAATCAGCCCTCTTGGACAATACAGCAGGTATAGGTACTTATATATATTGGCAATAAGTTTCCTGCTTGTCAATCGTTTCCACTTTAGAAACATTATGTTGTAGCACCAAGGTAGTGGCATCCACAGTGCTGGAATGATTGGCAGTCTTTCCACATCACTCTTATTAACTACGGAACTATGTAAGAGACTAAGAAAGCCATTCAGTTGGGTGAATCTATATGGGTTTTATAAAAACAAAAACAAAAACACCTCCAATTTTTATATTATGGGTTATATTTAAAAAATGGGAACGAGAACTGGCTGGTTAGCTCAACTGGTTAGAGCACTGCCCTGTAACACCAAGGTCAAAGATTCAGTTTCCCCATGTTGGCCAGCTGCCACCAAAAAAAAAAAAAAAAATAGGTTAGATAGATTAGATTAGATAGATAGATAGATAGATAGATAGATAGATAGATAGATAGATAGATAAATGGAATGAATCCCTAAACAGAAAGCATCAGGATTCAGAATCCTTACCTAAATCAGAAACAGTTTGTCACAATAACTTACTTTCATGGTTCTGACATGTAATTTAATTCTGGTAAGTAGAGATCAAGTACAAGACTAGGGAGGCCTCTTTTCTTGCATATTTTTTTTTTTGAGACCGGCCGCACCCCGCTCAGCCAGTGAGCGCACTGACCATCCCCATACAGGATCCGAACCCGTGGCGGGAGCGCCGCTGCACTCCCAGCGCCGCACTCTCCCGAGTGCGCCACGGGCTCGGCCCTTCTTGCATATTTTTTTTTTTGAGACCGGCCGCACCCCGCTCAGCCAGTGAGCGCACTGACCATCCCCATACAGGATCCGAACCCGTGGCGGGAGCGCCGCTGCACTCCCAGCGCCGCACTCTCCCGAGTGCGCCACGGGCTCGGCCCTTCTTGCATATTTTTTAATGGAATTCCCTAAAAATGAGAAGACAATACTAACTACGAGGAAAATCAATTAAATAGTAAATTCTTTGGGAAAACCCTGTTCTGAGAAGACACTTAAGAAGTGAGGGGAACACGAAAAATTATCTTCAATTTGAAATTCAAGATGTCTCAGAGACATCTTAAGGAGTTGGAGTGATCCATTCTCTATGTCTGGGGTCGAACTAAATTTATGAATAACTGCTTCAAGTGTACTTTAATCCTAGCAAATTTCCTGAAAAAAACCTAACTTCCCCACACTGAACAGCAAAAGCTCCCTAATAATAGCCAATCCTCTACATTTGTATTTCTAGGGTGAAGTAAGAATTCTCCAAGGGGCATCTTCCTTAACTGTGTTAACAAACCACAGATGCCCTGCTCTCCCTGCCTCAGCCCAGATTCCTCCAGGTTATTCAGGACTACTGAATACCTCCTCACATAGAACCCACTGCCTGTGGTGAGCACCTGCCATCCCCCATCTTGTGACTGGGAGAGAAAAATGGCTAAGAACCATGGCGTTAAAGTTTTTTTAAAAGGAAAGAACTTCTGTTAATAAGGTCACTGTGAAGCAGTGGAGCCAAATCTGATTCATTATACTCAGATAATTATAGAGAGCATGTAAGCATCACTCTTTGCAGCTAGTTCTAAGTGATTTTTATGGACCTATTCCCTCCCCTCCTTGACTTAAAACACACATGAAACACAAAACAAAAACCAAAAAAAAGGAAAAAAGATTAAGCTTCCTTAGAAATTTGGTGGATTCAAGATTATGTAATCATAGTTTTACAGACTGTTCTTTCTTCCTTAAAATGTTTTTATCTTTATCACCAAATAAATATTCCTAATCAAAAGGTCTTAACTGTGCAGGATCACATATAGGTAAATCCTGAAATAGGATCCAGAAGCTGTGGTCAAATACATGACGAAAGATATGTGACTCCCCAGAGCCTTATAACAGGAGGAAAATACCTAGTACATTGTGAATCATTAACAAAAGGGTCTGTTTCCCCACACTGCCCTCTGGGAAGGAATAAAAGACATTCAAGACACAATAAAGTTTGAGGTTTGCCTACAAGTGCATCTGGCCACAGGAATCTAATCTCTTGGAGACTGGCACTAGGCAATGAGTCTAAGGAAGGCGACCTCATGGCTAGCAAGGTTGCTAATTATGACACACAAATCCCCCACCCCGCCTTTGGCTAGATTGACCTTCCTCAGCAGAAGCTACATAGTGGAAGATAGAATAAACAGAGGCTCTGAAGCTGGCCAGACATGGTATGAGGCCTGGACTCCAGCCTAAAAGTGCCAGAGCTGGTCAAGAAATGAACTGGTTCAAGGACAACTCCCACTTTTTAAAAGAAGCAGCTCTCCCTACTCCCCTCAGTAGGTTCCTTTGATTTGGAAATTGTCTCAAACTCTAGAGATTCCTTTTTCAAAGAGACTCTGGGGATAGAAGTAATAGATGTCCAGAAATTCCAACCTACTAAGAAATTCTTCTCAGGATGGGGAGGAGCACCAAATTTAAACATAGGCTTCTAAATTTCTCTTTACTGAGGGAATTTCAGACCTGAAAATGCCTTTAAAGTGACGTAATGTGACCATATAATTTATTGTCCAAGCTGGGACATTATTAGGAATAAAAAGGACATTAGTAATACTGATGCTAGGACAAGAGGGATAAACTAAGACTGTCCCATCACACTGGAAAAAAAGAGTACCCTCCTAGAGGATATGTTATTCTTTACATTCAATGAGTCCCCATCACTTTAGAAAGAATTTTACACCACATTCTCATCCCTTTAACTTGAGCACATACCTCAACTATAGCACCTATCACACTGGATGAGGGTGATTTTCTTATGCCGTGAATCCAAAAGCGTTTACATCACGGTCCTTAATGCTCTAACTTAATGTTTGTCACAGAATAACACTCAGTAAATATGGCAGCTAAACTAAATGGCTTAGCAATTTCATGGTTGTTCATCCACCATCGAATAATGGCTTATAGCAGATTTTCCTCCATCCATGCTTTTCCACCCATATTCCATGTTTCCTACCTATCACTTCCTAGTTATGTAACTTTAGGAAAGTTATTTAACCTTTCTGTGCCTCAGTTTACTCACCTATATAACGGCATTAAAAAAAAAAGTATATACTTCAAAGGATTATTAGAAACATTAAATGCATTATTACATATATAGTGCTTTAAACAATGCCTAGCCCTCACAGTAAACACCCAGAAAGCTCCTCAAGAGCTTTGTCCCTTTTGATCACTGCTGTATGCTCACACCAGGAAACATGCCTGACAGAGCAGACACTCAGTAAGTATCCTGAAAGCTCAGTGAATATATACTTCTTTCTTCTGTGTTTTTCTCCAATCCCTCGCTTTGCCCCACCAGTGCCACACCCTCTATATCAGCAATTCCTGGCTCTCCAACAAAAACTGACACAATTATCCTACCATTTAAAATGGGACACAGATACCCATCAAACTTTATATGAAAGCAAACAGAACAGCTTACCTAAAATAGATTAAATAATATTCCTGAGATTCCTGCCTATCAGTTACTCAATTTCAAATACAATTACTGAGAGTTGGAGAACAGATCCAAGAGCTACTACTGTAAGTCTAGGTGTGCATGCCGAGATTGAGAAAAGATTACTACTTTGTGTTTCCACATTTAAGTGATGTAACTACTTTGAGTATACACACACAAAGTTACAAACCCTGTAAATCATAAACAGTAATACAAACTCAGCTTACTTTTTAAAATAAAATTTTACAAAAATAAAATTACCTAAAATTAAGCCCACCATTGTACTTAAATATCCGGTTCCACTTCCCAGGTTAAGAAAAGACAATCCTGGTTGAAGTTTCAGTGCTTCCATAACTTCAGAATAAATGCAAGGTGCTGACAAGTGGATGTTTCCATGCTTCCAGGCTAAGTCTTTGTAAGCATTGTCTCTGTAGCCTTCCAAATAGTAATCTCCGCGATCAATCGCTCTGAAGGCTTGCTCCACTCTCTCAGTGCGGATATACTGAGCTTCTTTTAAGTTATCAATTAAGTCATCATTATCTTCCCCAGCACTCACAGCTCCGCCCATGATAGTATTCAAATCAAATCATAAATTTTAAAATGTAATAAAATTAGCAAAAATGGCTTCCAATAATGTAGTGTGGTTTGTTTTCCTTTTAATATTGAACTTGATTTCCAAAATAAATTAATCCTAGAAGGGAAGAATAAAAACAGGTTTAAATTAATGCTCAAAAGGAAAATAATTCCAGTTTATTAACTACCATTCCTTAAGGACATAGTCTGTTCCAGGCATAGTGTAAATTCCTTAAGAATATTACTTTACTTAATTCTTATAATAAACATAAAAAGTAGCTTGAAGTATGACCTCATCTGTACAGATATAAAAGCTGGGACATAGAGAAGTTAGTCACTTACTACTGTGAAGCCCATGATGGTGGCCACTAGTCACACATAGCTACCTAGATCTGAATTAGTTAAAATTAAATACAATTTAAAATTCAGTAAGTCAACCAAGCTGCATTTCAAGTGCTTATAGATACATGTGGCTAGTGGTTGCCATACTCGATGGTGCTGCTCTGGAAAGTGTACTGCCAGGACTAAGTCTTAGGTCTTTTGGATTCCGAAACCATGTCTTAATCACTAAGCCACATGGCTTCCTTATAATATAATAATCCTAGTTAAATAAGCAGTTAGTTGATTGATTTAAAATTCTTGGACTTAAAAATCGCTAATGATTCCAAACTGCACTAACTTTAAAACTTTAACACAAAGAATAATATATTCCCAAACACTGAATATAAAATTCAAAAAACCCAGACCCACATGTTTAATACACACATTCACACACAAAAGTTATTTTGTTTGGTATACCTTGTAATAAATAATGAGCCCACAAATTTTATTAACAACTTTTAATGGTATAAGCACTGAAACATGTTATATATAAACACACACACACATATGATGAATTTCCTTAACAGATCCAACTCAGCATCTTTGAATAGGAACATAAGAGCAACTTGAAAAACTAAAGAATTTCAATACATAATACTGAATATACAATTTAAGCTTTATTCAACTACAGTTGATAAGTAAATTCATATATCAGTTTCTGAATTAACAAATCAGGCGAAGAGGAAAGTTCGAAATGAAATACACATGCCTAAAAACAAGAGTCTGACAGCCAACTCTAGGAAGGCCATACCCTACTCTTGCCTTTAGAGATGAAAAGCATCAGGGCCTCCGGCATCCTCAGGGTCTTCAGACCCCTGGCCCCCAGCTTCTCCAGTACTGTCACATTGTCTTTTCTGTGTCCCCTTTGTCCTTTCCTATGATCTCCTTAAGAACTTTGAGTAGAGGAAATACTGTGAACTCAAATTACACTCATTTAATTTATTCAAACTCACTTATACAAAATTGGCTGGCTCCACTCTCCTCAATCCCCAAAAATAAATAATTTAAAACATATAAAAGTTTACAACATACTTCTCAATAAGTATACTGTGTAGTGCAATTGTAGATGTCAATTCACTATTCTTTTGACAGCTTTTAGTTCTGGCATCCTTTTATAGCTCAAGCATCTCGACTTGCTCAGTGTAATTTTAGCATTTCAAGATTTTTTACATGACATGGCCCCTAAGCATAAGTCAACTTTTTCATCTGGTATTCAGAGAGTACCCAACATGAAAGAAAAAATGGCTACACCAGATTGGGAGACAGCCTCCATCAGTATCCAGTGTGGCACTTGCCTAAGGATTTTATAAAAGTAATTAACTATGCACAGACATTTAACAAATGACTCTACTATAAATGCCACAATTTACTGGTTTGAAAAATTATTCCCTTTGTGTTGGTTCTAGGGCTTAGGAAGGACCTGACCCTTCTTAGGTGCTTCTGAACTCTATCCTAATCAAAATTATCACAGTAAAACAAACAAATGTTGTCTTTACCACACAGCTCACAATCTTGGTGAGAAAGAGGCAAGATGATGAATCAAATAAGAAATACTACCATTTACTGACAGACACCATACTAAGTGTGTTATCCGTATGTTATCATATTAAACATTGCAATAAGGCTATGAAGAAGGCACGAGCATGCCCACTTTCAAGTGAGAAACCACCTGTAAAGGGATGGAGGGTTGCAATGAACAGAAGCCCAGAGGAACCCAAAGACCTGGATGCCGGAATCAAGGAAAGCTTTCCTAAAGGCATGCACTGTGTAAAAGGGTTAAAGGAGGGAATCGTAGGCTGAGGAAACAGCTGGTACTAAACCAAGAGAGCAGATGCTGCTTTTGAGAAATTATGTGCAGATGGGCACTTCTCAGCACCATAACAGCCTTAATCCTATAGGCCAATGACAAGGATATACACACACACACACACAAAATATATATATATACACACACACATATATATGTTTATATACATATATATATTTAGCCTAGATCCCTTTGAAAATCTCACCAAACTTATAGACCCCCCCTATAAAAAACTGAACAGTTTTGCATAGAATTTCAGAAGGCTTTTGAGCTCCTAGATACCCAGAAGTCCACTCTAATTTAAGAATGTCTACTGTAAGCAACTGAGAGCCAGTCAGAAAATTTAACACAAGAGAATTCCACTTCCATTGTAGAAGATGCATCCTGTGTGGTGTAATATATATACAGAAAAACCTGTTTCAGATCTATAGCAATAGACCTGAGACGAGGTACTTAAAAAGCGAAAAAAACATCACCCCGTCAACAAGAATCAGCGCAAGAATGTGAAACCTGGTATCTTAGACTCCTTTGTCAAAGTTCTAGTAGGAGAGGCAGAGAAGCAGATCTGAATGCAGGAAAGTGGTCAGGAAAGGTTTCCTGGAACAGCAGGTACAATCTACTACGATGCATGTTTCATTGCCACAAACTAATTGATGCACTTAGCATACAGAGTAACAACGTGAATACAGTGAGGAAGTTGTGGTGGTTCATTCATGTTCACGTTTTAAAATGACTGGAAAGAAGCAAGCTTCCTCATAATTAAAGGGTTACCCTTAGGAACTTAATGAAGACTTTAAGCAAAAGAGCTGAAATATACATAGTACCTTCCTATAAAGCAAATGAGATGTGAGTTTAGTGGCTTCAAGTGATCTCAGGAAGCTATGAATATAAATGAAAAAGTTCTAAAACAATTATCCCTGAATTAAAACAACAGATTAATGAAGATGGCTATATCCAGGTTCAGATTTTCAATTTTTGATAAAAATTATATCCACACACAGCAATTTGTCCTTCAGGACCAATTCCTTGAAGGAAGAAGATGAACCCTAGGGTTTAAGGCTGTGAAGAACTGACTGATTGTGATGTTACATGCATATTCCAGTAGAGATTTATCTCAAAATCAATTTAGGATCGCTATTGTTTTGTGGTACACTGGTTACAAAGCTGTATACGTTTTGAGTAGTACGCCCCAACCCTATTTTTCCCAAAAGCCCTGCTGTTTTGCAAAACATGAGATATTTTTAAATGTTATAAAAAAAACCCAGTACTTAACCTGTCAGAACCTTAAGAGAATCTTGGGGAACCCCAGGGACCCCAGACTGCAATTGGAAAACTGCTGGCATAAACAAACAATTACAAGATCAGACGAGTAGTGCTACGGTAAAGTTATACAAGGGAACCTAATCCAGATATGTTGGGAATGGGGATAGAGAGACTGAAAGATTTTCCTAGAGAAAATAAAGCATTGGTAAGCACAGAAGGCAGAGGATGGAAAGATGTTCAGTTATGTAGAAACAACCTGGCAAAGACAAGGAAGCAAGAGGCAATATGCCCACTCAAGGCACTACCAGTAGTACAGCAGAGCTGAAGCACAAGAATACAAAGTAGTGTGTGGCAAGGCTAGAATAACAGAAAGGAGCTAGGTAGGCTTGCAGGCCATACACGCCGAGTTTGGACTTCCACCTGCAAACAATGGAAGCCAGTGAAGATCTAACTAATTTTAGACCTGCAAATAGCACTCCCCGGTTTAAACCCCAAATAGCCCTGTTCCTTGAAGAGTTCTGCTACAGCCCCACTTGGCCTTGAGCCTGCTACCAGAACATCTGTCAAGGGGACCAGGAGGAATCATGCACACTAGAGCTTCAGCAGACTGCCTGCTGACATCAGTCTTGTCAGTAAACCTAAATTACCCTATATCTCAGCTCCAGGTCCCCTCAACTGTGATCCCAGTTTAGTACTGCTCACACAAGACCCAAAGTGGGACTCGCCCTTCTGAGCCAAATGGACAGACTTGCCAACCTCCATCCTACAGCAGATCCTGGAGAGGCCCTGTTTTGGCTCTAGCCCCTCATTGCTACAGCCCTGGAGTTGCCCTGCCTTTGCAGGTAACTCCTGAGAGAAGCACCCAGACAGGCCTGTCAGCCTCCTCCCACAGCAATTCTAGAAAGGGTCTTGAGTGTCAGTTACATCCTTTCTCAGCTGCAGTCTATGAGCAATCTTATCTGCATAGAGAACTGCTGGGAGTCTTGCCTGCTGGTACAAGCAGGCTGGGCTTGCCAACTCAATTCCACAGCAGCTTCTGAATTAGCCCTGACATGGTTTCAGCCCTTTCCAGCTGTGGTCTGGCACAAGTTCTAACCAGCCAGGGTCGTGCCAGAAGATGTGCCCATCTGAGCCCTTCTGGCAGGTTTGCCAACCTCTGTCTCTCAGCAGGTCCTCAAATGGCTCTGGATCTCAGTCCTGGCCCCTCTCATCTACAGACTAAGGGAAGTTCTGCCCACCTGGGGACCCAGAGGGAGGCACATCCACTGGTGCCCCTGCAGGCTGACATCTTACCTCAGTCCCACTGTGGATCTTCAAACAGCCTTAAAAACTGGCTCCAGCCCTTCTCAACTGCAGTCTGAAAGCAAGCCTGCTCACTCAAGAAACCACTCGGAGACATGATTATCCATGACCACTGAGACAGGCCTGAAGATCTGACTCTCAGCAGTGGACCTCAAACGACCCTGGGTCTCAGTTCCAGCCCATCTCAGCCAAGGACCAGAGTAGTACAGTCAGTCCAAGAACCCATCCAGTGATCCAAAGGTAGCTTTCGGGCCGGCCCCGTGGCTCACTCGGGAGAGTGCGGTGCTGACAACACCAAGGCCACGGGTTCGGATCCTATATAGGGATGGCCGGTTTGCTCACTGGGTGAGCGTGGTGCTGACAAAGGTAGCTTTCCCAGAGACCTGAAGGAAGTCACACCCATCAACGCATCTGGTAAGAGGTCCACCACCTGGGAACCCTAAAGCAGACCTTCATCCTAGCCCTAGATCCAGGAGATAGTTCTATAGCAAATTTGATCAGGCATAAGAAAGAATTGGCCAACTTAAAGAAAGATCACTTGAAATCAACCAATTAGAGGGGAAAAAAAAAAGACTGAAAAAGAATAAAGAAGGCATATGAGATCTATAGGACACAATCAAACATAGAAACACACAAACTATGGGAGTACTCAAAGGAGAAGAGACAAAGGGGCAAAAAGCTTATTTAAAGAAATATTGTCTGAAAACTTCCCAAATCTTGGTAGGGATATGAACATACACATTCAGAAAGTTTAAAGGACTCCAAGAAAGATAATTCAAAAAAAATAAAATGAAATACTCCAAAACACATTATAATCAAGTTGTCAAAAGTTAAAGACAAACAGAATGTTGAAAACAGCAAAAGAGTAGTAACTCATCGTATATTAAGGATCTCCCATAAGGCTATAAACAAACTTCTCAACAGAAACCTTGCAAGGCAGGAGTGAGTGGGATGACACTGTTGTGGTCTGAATGTCCCCCCAACCTCGTGTTGGAACTTAACCCACAGTACAGTAGTGGAAAGTGGAGCTTCTAACAGGTAACTAGATCATGAAGACTGTGCCCCTGTGAGTGGAATGATCCATTTATGGAGTAATGGGTTGACGGTTTAATGGGTTGTCATGGGTGTGGTTCTTTTATTTATTTTTTTTATTGAAACATATTGACTGTACATATTTGTGAGGTACAGTTGTATTTCAATAAATGCATAAAATACATGTTGATCTAAGAGTAATTAGCATACTAGTCATTGTAAAACTTAAATCATTTGTGATGTAAACACCTGATGTCTTCTAGTCCTATAATAACATGCAGTAAATGAATGTTAATTATAGATTCCTGGGTTGACTGTACACCAATAGAACTCATTTTCTTCTACCTAGCTGTAATTTTGTGCCCATTAACCAGCCTCTCACTATGCCCCCCTCACCTTTCTCACCTCTAGTAACCACAGTTCTTCTCTCTCCTTTCAACAGTTCAAATTACTATTCTTTACTAATTTGCTGCTGTTTTCTTAGCTCCCACATATGAGTAAGAACATGGATTACTTCTCATTCTGTCCCTGGCTTATTTGACCTAACATAATTTTCTCCAGGTTCATTCATGCTAATGCAAATAGCAGAATTTTGTTCTTTATTCCAGCTGAGTAGTATTGTGTTGTGTATACATACCACATTATCTTTATCCAGTTACCCATCAATGGATGTTTAGGTTGGTTCCATATATTGACTATTGTGAATAGAGTTGCAATAAAGATGGGAGTGCAGGTATCCCTTCAACATGATGATTTCCATTCTTTGGGTATAAACTCAGTAGTGGGATTGCTGTACTCTATGGTAGCACTATCTGTAATTGTTTCAGAAACTTCCATACTGTCTTCCCTAATGGCTGTACTAATTTACAACCCTGACAACAATGTATAAGGTTTCCCCTTTCTCTGCATCCTCACTAGCATTTGTTATTTTCTGTCTTTTTGATAATAGGTAGTCTAACTGGGGTGAGATATCTCAATGTGACTTTGATTTGCACTTTCCTAATTATTAGTGATGTTGAAAATTCTTTCGTATACAGTTGGCTATTTGTATGTCTTGTTTTAAGAAATATCTATTCAGCTCCATGGGTGGGGTTCTGATGGCTTTACAAGGAGAAAAAGTGAGATTTCTCACCATGTGACACCTTAGCTTGCCAGGGGACATTGTAAGCACATATCCAAATATCACCTGTACCCCATAAATATATATATATATATATATAGTTATTTGTCAATTAAAAATAAAACAAAAATAAAATGAAATAAGATGTTAAGGAAAAAACAAAACTGCAGAAGGGAATATAATTACAACACATTGGGTGAGGATGGGGAGGAAATGACACACTGCTTACATAGTCAAAATAGTCAAAACACAATTGCTGATTTAATCTGAACGGTAATTTAACCACACTGGCAGGATGAGAGAAAGGAAAGGAGGAGGGGCATGAGATCTAAAACCTAATCTATGATAATAGAAGGTAAATGCTGTCTAATATTAATGAACAAACAAAGAGCAGTAGGAGCATCATAGTGAGCAATTGGAGGTAACTACCTTATAAAATAGCTAAATGTGTTAAGTTCCATCTGGAGCCTGACAATAGAAATGGGTGAAACCAGGGACTGCTGTGCTCTGGCTTCAAGGCTTGTGGTATTCCTACTTTCTAAACTGTGTACATGCATTATATGAACAAAATTGATATGTAAAGGTAAAAATAAGGGAGTTATGTATATAGACCAGATGAAGTATAATGAAGACATACAGAGAATAATTTCCTAAGGAATAGAAATACATTTAACAAGGTAGTCTAAGGCAGAAAAATCAATGAACAGAAAGAGATCATAACATGGGAGCACATAGGCTCGACAAAGAACAGGGAGTGCACAAAGGTCAAAAGTCCTAAGTGCACTTATGCAGAACCTAAGTGCTGAAAACAGCAAGCAGTTTCTGCTAGATTACATAAAAACATTAAGGTTATTTCTTATCCAGCTTTGTTCCCTTTCCTGTGTCTCTTAAGATGTTTTCCAAGATTGGCCCATGGCCAATTTCTTTTCGTTTCTTTGATAAATGGTTAAGTTGTTTCTTCTCTTGTATTTCCTTGTCTTTACAATAAAAGCTAAAGCAAATACGACTTGGGGCTGTGCCTTGTTTCTCCCTTCTTGAGTGAGTTGTCTTGGTGCAGTCCCTTCAGGCTCCTCATTGCTCTTAATATTTGGGCTCTGAGTAATCTTTGCCTCTCCATCACAGTGAGAAGTGAAAAGTGGTGACTTGTGTGAGGAGAACTTCTACTCCACAGATCAGAGACTGACCTTCCAAAGCCTGGTAAAGGAGAAGGATGTGTGACACACATTCCAGGTGGCTATAGAATAGCTTGGTATGTCTATGGCAAGGTCTAATTTAGGTCTTTTCACCTGGAGGTTTCGTTTCTTTCAATTTTCAATTTCCCTTTATGGCTAGGGTAACTCTTTCTAAAGAAGAAATTCAACATAACTTATAGCTTCAATGCCTTTTAAAAGCAGCTGGATGTAAAGTGACTGAACATCAACTTACAGAATTATTGATAGTCATTAGACAACAATGTCCTTGGTATCCACAAGAAGGGAGTCTTGATTTGGAGGACTGGGAACATATTGGCAATGGTTAAACAATGCTCTTGGTCCCATTAAGGTTTCTCACCTTACAGTCGGGAATTTATGTAGGATTCCTTTAAGGCCAATACAAAGTCAAAAAATGTTTCTAATTCAGAAAAACTGGAAATCCCACCTCTTTATGCCCCAGATTTCCCCCCTCCACCACCTCCCTTGGATACGCCTCCATCAGATTTCACCCCTCTCACAGAACAATGCTTCCGTGAGGGATGACAATATGAAGGAGAAATATTACATGCTTTCCCTGTTGTCAGAGGAGGAAATCAAGGCCTTGACATGAAAGTCTTTCTTTTGATGTATTTAAGGAATTTTGAAAAAGTATAACAGAAAATGGGCTACAAAGTTCCTTTACAAAAGGCATAGTACAGTCTACAGATAATGGATATGATACAACAGCTTGGGATTGGAAAGTTCTTGTTAAAACTGTACTAACAACAGCTCAGTATAGTGTATGGTTCCAAGAATTTCGTGATGCTGCCACTACTATTTCAATGGAGAATTTAAATAGTAACATCCCAATAGGTATGATATGTTAATTGGAGAAGGAGCTTATACAAATCGTCAGGCCCAAGAAATTATTCAGGCCTGCTCCAACTGCCAAAGATATTCTAAAATGACCTTCCCTGGAGGAACAAATCCCTGTGGACTAAAAGGAAATGAAATTTGGCAAATGGATGTCACTTGTTATGACCCTTTTGGGCATCTTAAATATTTACATGTTATTGTTCACACTTATTCGGTATTTATTTATTCGGGATTTATTCCTGCCACTGCACAGACAGGGGAGGCAACAGAACATGTTAGAAAACATCTCTCTGCTATTGCTACTATGGGGATTCCAATTCACATTAAAACTGACAACGGGCCTGCATATACTTCCAAAGCCTTTCAAATATTTTGTGATACATGGAATATTAAACATGTTACGGGAATCCGATATAACTCCACTGGTCAAGTGATAGTGGAAAGGGCTAATGGTCTCCTCAACTCACAATTAAATTAACGAAAAAGGGGTAATATAGAAAGAAGCTTGACCCCTTGAGAACAATTAATGCAGCAGTATTTACCCTAAATTTTTAAAACTGTAATTCTTAAAATTTAACAGCAGTGGATCGACATTTCATCCCCCCTCATGACAGGCCTAAACATTTGGTTTTGTATCGACATCCTTTACAAGGGCCAAAATGGTTAGTGCTTGTTGAACTACTAACACAGGGAAGAGGGTATACTTTTGTTCTTTCTCCTACAGGCCCCCTTTGAATACCAGCAAAGGCCATTTGACCATATCATGTTGCACCATACAGGAACAAATCCAATTCCAGAACTCCAGAATCTTACTGTACAAACCCCCCCAGGAATGATGAACAAGAAACAGAAGATAAATCCATTGACCTCTACGATGCTTTCCTCTGGTCCAACTTGGGGTGATTTAAAAAAGCTTACTGCACAGGCGGAGGGCACTCTAGAAACCACCAGAACTCCAAAGATGCCGGAAAACCTGTTTCTAGCAATGCTTGCTCATGTAACTATAAATTCCAAAGGTCCAAAGGTAACATGCCTGTTCATAATATGTGGGCTTTTTCCTTTTTATTCTGCCTTCCATAAGTAATAATATTTATTGGGCCCATAGTTTGAATCCTCCTCCTTTTGATCAGCTTATTTGGGGTGATTCAGAGCCTCCTTTTTCATCTAATGATACTGCTTACACTAGAGATGATTGGCTTCCCTTTCCTGGTCCATTACAAGATTGAGGAACAAGTTGTGGTAAGAAGGGTTATCATAATGGATGGCACAAACTTTTTCATAATTGGTATTTTCCTGTTGAGGAACTGCCTTTATATGTAGTGACTAATTTTACTGCCAGCAACTTTTGCATTCCCTTTCAATCACAGTGGTATATGAATCATATTTTTACATCTTTTAATCATATTATAGCTGTGAAACATCAAATATTTACTCAAACCACAGGAGTTGGTTGAAATTCTAAATGGGGAAACAATCATCCTAAACACAATACTCCTGTTTGTTCTTACCCCTGGATTGTTATTGCAGACAGTCTGGATCTTAACTGGGTCTCTTGCCATTCAAATAACCTTACAGAAAATAACTTATATGGTAATCAGACTTTGGAAAATTGGGGTCCATGTAATTTATTAATACAAAATTCTGATACAACTTGGAATTACTCCCTTCCTTTTAATTACTCTGGGCATCCATTACATTGGAACCAAGGATTAGCAGGACCTATTTTGAGGATCCATTACAATCAATATTATACTCCCATAAAGAAATCCACTTGGCATATGGTCACTCCATTCTTTCCCTGTATTGTCCGACAAGGGAAATATCAAGGAATGGAGGCACTCTGCATTGGAAAGCTAATGATACCATTGACTGAGTTATGATCTGTACCTCTCAACCATATATATTTGCAATTTCCTCTCAAGAACCTGTTATTTCAATTACTAATTTTACTTCTTCTAAAGGGTCATATATTCAAAGATTCAATATTTCTCTCCCTGCCAATTCTACTCAGTTTACTCCTTGCATTATGCACTTTAATATTTCTAATCTTAATATTTCTCACATGTTTATATTAAGACAAAGAGCAGAAGCATGGTTGCCAATTAATCTTACTTGTGAATGGATAGGAAGTTCTGCTCTGGAACAGATAACTTCTGCATTAGAGTGAGTTGGTCCTAAACAGTTTCCTGATATTCTTGTTGCTTCTGTTACAGCAGCTACTGCCACAGCTACAAATGCTATAGCTGCATTACCTCACCCTATCCAAACAGCGCATAAAATGAATGGGTACTTTCAAAATGTAACTTCTGAACTTTTAACTCAAACAAAAATTGACCAAGAAATTTTACAGAGACTTGATGCTTTAGAAGCAGCAGTGTCCTGGCTTGGTGAACAACAAGCGCTCTGGACACAAAATCAACTTAATTGTGATGCTGAATATTGCTCCATATGTGTAACTTCCATTCCTTTTAACACCTCTACTTCTTGGGAGGATGTCCAAGAACTGTTACATGGAGGTTTTCATTCTGATTTACATGGAGATATCAATAACCTTAAAACTAAACTCCAAGAAGAATCTCAAAAGGCAATTATTAATCATTTTGGCTCACTGGCTTAATCCTGCTAATTGGTTTTCAGGACTCAATGTGAAAATATGGATTATTGCTGGTATTGATATATTATTTTTACTGTGTTTTCTTGCAGTGCTGAAGGCACTATGCACCATTTTCCAAAGAACTCTCCACACAGAAGCCATGCTGACATTACTTCAAAAGACTCCTCATTACTCGCTTCCTGAACCTACATCAGACACTTCTGTTGATTTAGATTTTGCTTAAACAAAAAAGGGAGTTATGTGGGAGCACATAGGCCTGACAAAGAACAGGGAGTGCACAAAGGTCAAAAGTCCTAAGTGCACTTATGCAGAACCTAAGTGCTGAAAACAGAAAATAGTTTCTGCTAGATTAGATAAAAACATTAAGGTCATTTCTTATCCAACTTTACTCCCTTTCCTGTGTCTCTTAAGATGTTCTCCAAGATTGCCCCATGGCCAATTTCCTTTTGTTTCTTTGATAAATGGTTGTTTTTTCTCTTGTATTTCCTTGTATTTACAATAAAAGCTGAAACAAATACAGACTCAGGGCTGTGCCTTGTTTCCCCCTTCTTGAGGGAGTTGTCTTGGTGCAGTCCCTTCAGGCTTCTCATTGCTCTTAATATTTGGGCTCTGAATAATCTTTGCACCTCCATCACACAGTGAGCAGTGACAACGGCATAAATAATAACTTACACTGCAGATCTTCAAAGACATAGCTCATTTTATCATATACATTATTCCTGAAATTGGGTCAAGACTGAATTACTATAAATTAACTTACATTTTTTAAATATACACTAATTAGATTATAAAAGTAGTACATGCCTTTGTACAAAATTTGAAAACAAAGTAAAATAAAAATTTTCATAATGCTAGCGTTCAAAGAGCCATTGTTATTAACTTCCTGTTTCTATATACTTATTTTTTTAACACAATATTGGAATTATACTGTATACATTTTTCAGGACTTCTGCTTAATAAATCTTAAGCATTTCCTCATGTCTTCAAATATTCTTCCAAAATAATCCCCCAACTGCTAGACAACAGGATTTTGAATTGATTATAATTGATGTACACTTGAGCAGCTTCTAAATTAAGATCTGTAGTGAATATTTCGAAAATTTGATAATAATCCTCTAAGTTGAAATATACATCATTTTTTAGGAGAGTAAAACAAACAGTATTAAAAAGCTAACACATGGCCAGCCAGTTAGCTCAGCTAATTAGAGCACAGCCTTGTAACACCAAGATTGAGGGTTCAGGTCCTCATACCAGCCAGCTGCAAAAAATAAATAAATAAATAAATAAAAATAAAGAGTCAACACAGCATTAGGTCATGAAAGAGTTTGCCATTTTTTAATTCTGAGATAATTGCATCTTACTCATGGGAAAGTGCCAAATACAAGTCAAGAGACCAAGGTCTAGCCTTGGTTCCATGGATAACTTTGCTAAAGTCACCAAAGCTTATTCCTCATATCTAACTAAAACTTTGTACTTGTTGATAAACATCTTCCTTTCTCCTGCTTACCCACTTTGCCCCCCAGCCTCTAGTAACTATCATTCCACTCTATTCCACTTTGGGCATATCTCCAGAATTGCACTTCTTCACCTGGGAAGTGAAGAGGCTAAATTCTACAATTCTGAAGGTCTCCCCAGAGCTCTAATTTCCTTATTTGGGCATCAGTCAAATCTGCATTTGAATAGTCGAGTTTGAGTTATCTAGGAATGCTGTCATGCCTCAGCATTTGTTACTTTGCTCACAATTTTTACTGCCCCATTCCTGCCATTTTCTCTTCCACAGAGGAAGCCCAAGTCCTGCATTAAACAATAAAAGCAAAATAAGGAATACAAGAGCAAGAAGAAAAGGTAAAGGCAGAAAAAGAGAAGGTGTTGAAATAGAATAAACTACTGAACAGCTTAAGAAGTTATGTCTGAGAAGAAAGTCACCATATTTACTCACAGAACACAATTTCACTCCTTGGCATTGTCTAATGTGGGGGGGGGGGGGGGGGG
>NW_007727370.1:49225-54437 GCF_000696425.1 Galeopterus variegatus | reverse complement strand
GGGGGGGGGGGGGGGGGGGGGGGGGGCGGGGAGGCAGAAAACAAAGGGCGCATTTACATAAACACACCTGAAATGATTTGTGAAGTGTTCTAAATGTTTCTTACTATTCTTCCAAAATTTAGATTTGTGGTTTAAACCTACGGTTTAGTAAAGAACCACTGAAGGCCCCATTCAATATTAAGGTGTCCTTTAGGCAGTTTAAGGATGCCATGTGGAGGGTTAAATGCTGGCAAGTCAAAGAAGGTGGGAAGCAGACAGAAGGCAGACAGATGTCACAGAGTGGGAGAAGAAGAGAATGAATGCTCACTTGCTTTCTTTCCCTCCCAGCACACACGGAGAAACGGCCAAATTGCTCTTTGCTACTCATTTCTCTGCAAAAGTGAGGACAAAGCTCACCCAGCTCTGGAGGATCCAAAGGAGAACACACTATTTGAGGACATGAACAATGAATGTTCCTCATGTCCTCAAAGCTCTTGTCATGGGAGACACGGACCAAGGCTGCTTTGGAAGTGGAGGCAACAACGCAGTGGAAAATTTTTTCTCCACAATGGGGCTAATACATAAATATGAATAAATGTAAATAATGAATTATGAAAGAAAGAAAAGAATAGGATGAAGTTCCCTACTCACTTGCCCAAAGCTGCCAAGAACATCTACTTAACTCTATATTCAGTGATGAATACAAACCTTAATTTTTACTTTTAGTAATATTAATATATAAGGGCAATTTCTTCCATGCCTATTATATACCTAGCCCTGGGATCTAATTCTTCACTATACCCCTGTGAAGAGGCACTTACCTTGTTTTACTGACAAAGAGACCGAAGTTGAGAGAGACCACAAGAAGAGCTAGTTCCCAGCGGACAATTTTCTGACAGGCTTCCTGCCCATAAACTTTTCATTAACTTTTAGCTGAAAAGATGCTCAATTCAGATCTTTCCATCTCTTTCAACCACCTATTTCCTCTTTTTCCTCCCTCTTAGCACTCTCAGCTCCAGGCGGGGAATGAAACAATGGGGGAAAGCATTTGATGTCATTTTCTGGCCATTCAGCCTCAGGCAAATTATTTAACCTGTGATCTTCAGTTTCCTTATTTATAAAATAAGAATAAATAGCTACCACGTCACAAATTTGTGAATATTAAATAGCACACTGCATATCAAGCTCCTAACATACAGATGTCCAATAAATACCAACTCTCCTTCACTTTTGTAACAAAAAGGGCACATCCTAAACTTTCATTTTGAAGCACAAAAGACTGAAAAGGGAAAACAAAAAAAAGCACCAGTTCTCAAATCTAGTGAAGTTATCACCTAGTGACCTACTTAAGAAGGAACTAAAGAGAGGAAATGTAAATCCTGAAGTTAGAGGTGTCAAGAAGAAAAACAAGGGAACACTATATAAAGAAGCTGCAGATAAATACATGATTCAAACATAACTTCACTAAAAGAGAGACAGTAATATGAAAAACAACAAATCAGTGTCTTCTGCCATGCTCTGGGCCAAAAACCAGGCTGAGAGGACTAAATTAGGAGTAGTTGCCCTGCCTTGCTCACTGGGAATCTCAGAAGGAAGGATGAACTCCTTACCTGGGCTCAGGCCACAGTCACATACCTAACCTCTTTGGCAATTTAAGTTCTCTCTCACTAGCTAACTTTTGCCCTTGTTATTTTATTTTGCTTCTAATGGAGCACTTACTATATAATTTGGCAAAAATTAACTGTCTTGTACAGTTTTCTTTGGTTCCACACATCTTTTCTGCTCAGACTGTAAACTCCCTGAAGACAAAAATGTTATATTTAATATATTCATCAGTCATATGGTCTTAGCAAGCATTTAATAAATAATCATTCACTAAGTGTAAGAGTAAGTCCTAGCTTTCTACTTTGGGAAGTCCTTTCAAATTTGGATGTATCTAACGGCTAGAGCAAAGTGAAAGTATGTTTTTTTTCCTCTATGTTCCCTTAAACTCTGGAATCTTCATCTCATCAAACAACTGATAAGCCAGTGTTTCAAAATAATTCAAGACAGTCTCCTTCCCCTACTCTTCTAATTCAATACTACAAATAATTTAAAGTAAGAAAAGAATGTTCTCTTGGAAGCATTCACATTATATATTTTGATATTTGTTAAGTTTTAAGATGCCTATATTCACAGGTGTAGCTTTCCCACCCATCCTTTTAATTTTCCTGGTCTTGGCTTGAGAACAGTATGAACTCAAAGATGGAGAAACAATAGGCAGCAGCTCTGTGACAATTTAGGGGATAGGACATGAAGTGATAAAGGAATAGAAACTTTAAAGGATAAGATATAAGGCAGTTCAAGCTCAAGTTTTATTACTTTGAAAGTCACAGGACTTTATGTACCTCCTAAAAGTCTCTTCTCCTCTCCTTTTTACTCAAATATCTAAATATATGATCTCTTCAAACCTATATTACTAAACACATGTATCCCCCTAAATACAGCACTAACTGCATACTACAAACACCCTCTATATGCAAAGTTCCATATATATATATATATATATATATATATATTTTTTTTTTTTTTTTTTTTTTTTTTTTTTTCGCATCTCGCTCAGCCAGTGAGCGGCCGGTCTGTATGTGGGATCTGAACCCTCGGCGGGAGCGCCGCCGCGCTTCCCAAGCGGCGCACTGTAGCAGTGCGCCACCGGGCCGGCCCCCCATATATTTTTTAGCTAACAAAATCAATCCTCATGGTAACTGCCTCTGGTTTGAGGATTATTGCTTAACAATCTCCCAGTTTTCAAGAACATATATAAGAAGCGCTATACTAACCATCCTTTAAAAAAAAAAAAGTGGTAAGTATCCTTACGGGAGCTGCAGCCTAGAAAAACCTTGAAAACAAAATAATTGCTCACCTCTAACTCAGGAAAAGTCAAAAACGAAATATATCTATTAAATGAAAATCTTCTTGGTACATACTGAGGTCAATAGGGAAGCGAGAGAGAAAAGCACACACATTTTCAGCTGCTCCCAGCTAAGACTTTCAAATTGGGGCTTATTTTACCTTAAAAGTTATGAATTCACAAAGAACATTCAAATTTAAGAATATTCCAAGGCAAACTCAACCAAAGCATTTGCAGAAAAACGCTTGGAAAAGCTTCATCAGAGGGTCCTTCTCTACAACGACAATGCTCCTGCTTATTCCTCTCATCAAATAAGGGCAATTTTGTAAGAGTTTCTGTGGGAAATCATTAGGCATCCACCTTACAATTCTGATTTGTCTCCTGATTCCTTTTTGTTTCCTAATCTTAAAATATCATTAAAGGGCACCCATTTTTCTTCAGCTAATAATGTAGAAAAGACTTCATTAACATAAATTCCCCCAACCCCTAGTTCTTTAGGAAGAGACTAAATGGCTGGTATCATCGCTTAAAGAGGTGTCTGGAACTTGATGGAGCTTATACTGAGAAATAAAGTTTATATTTTTAGTTCCATTTTTCCAGAAACTTTTTGATGTCCTCTCATAGATATAAACTGCCTGTAACAGTCTCTGACATTTATCAAGTAGCTCCATAGGTATTAGTTGTTTCTACTATTAGTACAGAACCTACTTAATCCTCTCATAAAAGAACATGTTCCCGGGCCAGCCCGGTGGCGCACTGCTACAGTGCGGCGCTCCCGCCGAGGGTTCGGATCCCACATACAGACCGGTTCCCGCTCACTGGCTGAGCGAGGTGCGGGCACGACACCGAGGGTTGCGGTCCCGTTGCCGGTCCCAGTCCGGTACGGGCGCAACACTGAGGGTTGCGATCCGTTGCTGGACACGAAAAAAGGACAAAAAAAAAAAAAAGAACATGTTCCCATTACAAGAAATAGTAATAGATATAATTAGGAGACTTTTGTACATTTATTAAATACAAATAAAATACTTTAGATTTTAGGTGTCAATTTTCAGTAATTTCTCAGTAGCTCCATAGTGTTTCTGAGGGAAACCAAAGCGTGGAAAGATTGGGGAAAGACTAGAATATATCCTGCGACACTGGATGGAATTAGAGGAATCAGTGAGAACTCATGGTTTGAGTTTTAAAAAAATACACATACACACATATAAAATAGAAAGCTACAGAAATGCACATGCATGTATATATTTTTCCTTGCTGTGAAGGCCTAGAATACATCAGTAGTCGTAAGAAACACACCAGTAACCATAAGAACATACCAGTAGCCATAAGAAAACCTAACACCCAGATCTTGATTTTTAAACACTGTCCTCCACTAAAAGGAACTAGGGTTCCCTGGGAAAATAGCTGACTCCCCAAATGGCACAGGGAAAATATGAATCTGAAACATCTTAAGACAAAGTATGGAAGTGTTCAAAGAATGATGAGGAAAAAAAGACACAGAAGCCAGCTTGAAGGATCTTCTGTTAGCCAAATACAGTATGTTTTGAACACATAAATAAATAAAAATAGTAACTGATAGTAACAGTCACTGAATAAAAAATAAAAATCAATGAGTCCATACCTAAATGTATGAATAAATAAATAAAGCAAGGTGAAGGAAAAGCTCTTCCTTACTATAGAATGACAACTAATAAATGTAGAATTAATAATGGAGTTAGAAAAATATCAATGAATGCTAAAACTAGTGGGTGAAAGATTAGTGAGAAACAGGATATTTATATAATCTCAAAGTATCCCTCCACAAATTAATATGGGAAACAATAGTTTCCCATATTAACAAAGGGAAAAAAATAGTAACTCTAACAATTAACAAAAGGAAAAAAATAGTAACTGTAACAGAAAACCCAGCGTTCACCATCTTAAAACCAAGTGGTCAAAGTTAACTTCACCACATTGAGCCAAACCAATGCACCTACTGACATAATCCACTGAGAAGGATACTATGTCATGTCAGTAATACTCTTGAGGAAACCTTAGACAAACCCTATTTAAGGGACATTCTACAAAGAAACTGGCCTATACTCTCTGAAAAAATATCAAAGTCAGGATAAAAAAAGACTGAAGAGACAAGACTAGATCCTGAACTACCCTTCCCCCACAAAAAAAAAAAACAGATACTTGTAGGGGTCTTATTGAAAACAAGTGACAAGGGCCGGCCCGGTGGCGCACTGGATAAGTGCGCCGCTTGGGAAGTGCGGCGGCGCTCCCGCTCGAGGGTTCGGATCCCACATGCAGACTGGTTCCCGCTCACTGGCTGAGCGAGGCGCGGGTGGTCTCAAAAAG
>NW_007727370.1:30356-49144 GCF_000696425.1 Galeopterus variegatus | reverse complement strand
CGAAAAAAAAAAAAAAAAAAAAAAAAAAAAAAAAAAAAAAAAAAAACAAGTGACAAAAATTTGAATACAAACTAGATAACAGCATTCCATCAATGTTATAGTTCCTGATTTTAATAACTATAGTGTGGTTCTCTAAGAAAACATCCTTGTACCTAGAAAATACACACTAAATTAGGGGTTTAAAAAAGTTACTACAGGGCCGAGCCCATGGCGCACTCAGGAGAGTGCGGCACTGGGAGCGCAGTAGCGCTCCCGCCGCGGGTTCGGATCCTATATAGGGATGACCGGTGCGCTCACAGCGCTCACTGGCTGAGTGCGGTGCGGCTGGTCTCAAAAAGGACAAAAAAAAAAAAAAAAGTTACTACAAATTACTACCAAATGGTACAGAAAACAAATATGTATGTGTATAATAAAGCGAATGCATCAAAATGCAAATAATTGGTGAAACTAAGCAAAGGATTACAGGGGTTCCTTGTACTATTCTGGCAATATTTTAGAAACTTGAAATTATATTGAAATAAAAAGGTATATAAATGTAAGCAATTGGTGAATCTGAGCAAAGGATTTATAGGAGTTCCTTGCACTATTCTTATAATTTTTCTATAAGTGTGAAATTATATCGAAATAAAGTTATATAAACACATGAATTATGAGTTAAAACGCAATTAGAGAAATCAACAAAGATAATCCCTTCACAGTATTTCCTAAAGCTTACTGCTGGACCTGTCACTTGTGTAAAAAAAAGAAAAAAAAAAGAAAAAAGAAAAATCACTTTGTAAATGAATGCTGTATTGCTAATCCCAGGTTTCTAAGATAGAGAAAAGAGGCGTGATTGAAATAAGACGAAGTTATAAATACAAGAGGAAATTTATAAGAGCCAAAACCAGTGCTGAGGAACCATTTCAAGTCATAGGAACAAACTATAACAAATCAACAAAGCTTTAAAAGAAATGGTAAATTAAGACTATAGTTAGCATATTCATTATGTTTATCCCACTTGCTATTCTTTAAGAATCTGAGGTGGTCTTTAAGAAGTTACATTAAAAACCAAGTCAAGAAAAATACAGATTAATAGGAAGTTTAGATTGTGGAAAACTTAAGTACACACATATATCAGTTACCAGGCTCTATTCAATTAAAGCTCAGTCACCTACCTGACTGAGCAACCACAACAAAATAAAACCACCAGGAAAAAAAAGAGAGAGACAATTATGTATCTCATTTCAGGTAGAGAAGACATTCTAAGTAGAAAGGCAGAGGGTGAAACCATAGAGGATAGACTGAGGAATGTGACTACATAAAAATGAAGTATACTATTGTATCTGGCTGGCAAAGCACATGATGAAACTAAGATCATGTGCTGCTTTGCAAGATACAAACATCAAACTGGGGGAAAAAACCTGCAACATGTGGCACAGGGTTAATATTCTAATTAGAGAATTTACAAATAAATGTTCCTAATTTTTAAAGAGGGGGGTGGTGGAGGGGACAGAGGACACAACAGGCATTTGCCAGAAGAATTACAAAACCATCAGCAAAAAGGAAATTATGTTCAACCTCAGAAGTAATTAAAAACATGCAAATTAGAGAGTTTTTGGCCTATAAGATTTATAATTTTTTTAAAAATCTTGTCAGAAAAAGTATAAAAACACATTTTGCATTTTTATTTATTATATTTTCCTATTTATCAATAATCATCTCCCCACTTCCTGTCTCCCCACTTCCTATCCTGAGGACACTCAAGTATCAACCCTTCCACCTTTTATTAGACTCTGGCATCTCTACTACAGTCTTCTCGAAGTTCCCCAACTCTTACCATCATCACGGGCATCTTCCATGGCCATGAAACAACCTATGCAATCCCTAAAGGTAACAACAACTGTGACTCCTTTAACTTTGAGGACCTACTCGCCCAATTGTCCAAACTCTGAATCTTTTTGTGTGTGTGTGTGTGACCGGTAAGGGGATCGTAACCCCTGGCTTGGTGTCGCCCGCACCACACTCAGCCAGTGAGCACACCGGCCATCCCTATATAGGATCAGAACCTGCGGCCGTGGCGCTCCCAGTGCCACACTCTCCCGAGTGAGCCACGGGTCCGGCCCTGAATCTTCTGACCTGATCTTACTTGCTCATTTTTTTTCCACCACTACATTCAATGTCATACATATTTTTCCTTGCTTATGAAGGCCTAGGATATATCAGTAGTTCAATAATCAAAAAACTTTTTCTGTAAGAGGCCAGAAAATAAATATTTTAGAATTTTTAGGTCATAGTTTCTGCCACAATTCCTAAACTCTGCTGCTGTCGGGCAAAAGTAGCCACAGACAACATATAAATGAAAGACTATGGCTGTGTTCTAATAAAATTTTATTTATGGACACTAAAAACTGGAGTTTCAAACAGTTTTCATGTCATAAAATAATAATTCTTTTGATTTTTTCCAACCATTTAAAACTGTAACATCATCCATAGTTCACAGAATGGACAAAATCAGGCAGCAGGCCAGGTGTGGTCTATGGGCCATACTTGGCTGACACCTACTAATGTCACTTTCTTCCCAAATCAAATAGATCCCATGAACACACAGCTTCACTTACTGACTCTCCATTACTCTCAACCCCTCACTCTAACTTTCTGCCTCACCTACCTTGCAAATTCCTGATCCTGGACCAGTCCAATTATCTCTCTGCTCTGTAGAGTGTTTTATACTGTGAAGTGTAACTTAAGAAATCCACTGCTTGGATTGGTGCCACTGAAGATCCACGTTCCTCAAGCTCAACTGGATTTTCAAGAATGCCCAGCAACACCTCTGTGCCTTTATTCACCTGACTCCAATCCCCACAGCAAACCCATTATCACCACCACCTTCTTCAAGACAGATCTCCCTCATTTAACAAACGGTCCTGCTTCATCCTCCACAGAAAAATAGGTCAAGACAAAAAGCCTCAACTTCCCAGACTGTCACCCTAACCCCACACCACTTGACAACTGTATTACAAACATGGCTGCATCTGTATTTGCATCCACAGGCAGACAGAATGTAATGACTTCAACCTGTTTGGATCAAACAGACCTGATTTTGTCCACCTTATAACCACTGCATTTATTAGATGCCTCAACCAATTGTTTCACAATTACCTCTTAATTATTCCTCACCAATAAAACCTACAAGGTAAGTTTTATTATACCCATTTTACAAAGGAAGAATCAAATTCAGATTTGGGCTTAAAACTTTGGTCTAACTCCAAAGCCACATAACTGGGCTCCATTTTTTCCCATTTCAGATAGTGTGTTATCTAATCTGAGCCCTGCATACCATTTCAGAAGTGCCTCCAGCCACGTCTCTTCCCACAGACTGCCGAAGTTCCCTGGACCAAATTACACTTCCTCATGCCTCCATGCCTTTGCATATGCATTAAGTCTCTACCTGGAAGCTCCACCTTTTTCACTAAGATGCCACTAATGAGTCCCCTCCTCCTAGAAATCTTCTCTAAACCCATCCCCAAAACACTTATGAGCCTATCTTAGTCTGCTCAGGCTGCCATAACAAAGTAACAGGCTGGCTGGCTTAAACAACATAAATTAATTTTCTCACAGTTCTGGAGGTTAGAAGTCCAAGATCAAGGTGCCAGCATGGTTGGTTTCTGACAAGGCCTCTCTTCCTTGCTTGCAGAAGGCCACCATTTTGCTGTGTCTTCACATGACCTCTTCTTTGTACAAATGTATGACAGCATTAATGAGCTTTGTGCTGTCTCCTTTTATAAGAACACTAATCCTATTGCATCAGGTACCAACCTTTATGACCTCATTTAACCTTAATTCCTTCCTTCGAAGCCCCATCTCCAACTACAGCCACACTGGGGGCCACAGTTTCAATACATGAATTTTGGAAGGGACACAAGCATTCAGACCGTAACTGTGACTTTCTTCAATGCTCTCAAACACTTTGCGTTTATCTCTGTATCACCTCTCCACAAGAAAGAACTGTTTCCCAACCACCTGACCATGGCCTCTTCAAGGTAAGGCTGCACATCCTACTCACCTGTTTATTTCTGACACTTAGCAGAGTGCCTTATAACAAAGAAGAGCTCATTCAAGACCCCTGCTAATGAGTAATTTAGCTTAGTTTTCTAGTTATTTAAGATATTGAAAGAAGACCTACCTATGTACTAGACAAGTTATATACTTCACTGTATGTTAATATAGCCTGCTTAGGATATATTTCATTGGAGAAGAGACAGATGTCTTAAAGAGCTTACTATTTAGTTTGTGATACACCATACTACAAAACAAGAGAAAACAGAGGAAAGAAAAGGCAAGGTAAATGCTTCAGGGGATCCAAAGCAGAGCAAATGAACAAGGAATGTAATACTCAGGATAAACCTGTGACAACAAAAGTATTATCACCAGATTTCAAAGTGTTTTAACTTGTAAATAATGTCCAATGGTTTGAATTAATACTACTACATGTAAGTTGGGTAGCAAAGAAGATGGCAGTAGAGATGCTAGAGTCTCCAATAAAGGTGGAAGAGTTGATACTACAATGTCCTAAAGCTAGCAGGTGGGGAGATTATTAACAGCAAAATGTAGATAGGTACAAAAGAGATAGACACAAACAGAGGCGAACGAAATAAATACAACAGATTTTCTTCCAAATTAAGGCAACAATAAACCAAAGTAAATTTAACAGAAGAGCAAATATCTTAAACAGTTTTATAAATAATGTAAGTATAATAACATGCACAAAAGTTGGTAAAATGCCCGAGATTCTAAAAATGTGTTCAGAAAGTCAACCTGAAAACAACCTAGTTACATATACTATGTTTTCAAAATCATTCCTCTGATCTACAGACCTACCTAGCATAAGGTTACAAGAGTTTATTTTGGCATCTGAATTCTTTGTAGTCAAACTACTACAGCTAGAGCAATAAAATGAGGCTGACTCAAATCAGTTATTCTATACTGTTGGCATTTGAAATCTCACTCTAGAACTTTAAAACTATTTGCATCCACGAAAGCAAAGACATAATAACCCACATATCTTCTTGTGTATACAAGGGTACTTCAAAAAGTTCATGGAAAATTTGAATTGAAAGATGATACGAATCCTTCCATGAACTTTTTGAAGACTGCTGGTATAAACCCAGACAAAATAAAGCACTTCAGTATTTGTGAAAAGCAGATCAAGAATTATAAGGAAGAAAACCCTAAAATTAAGTTCACCTCATCATTCATCAGATAAAACTACTCATTCAAGGTCATACTAACAGAATTCATGGCTCCAGTGTCTTGGTTGGGTGTCTTTTCAATACATCAGAAAATAAAAGCTACAAAAAGCGACACATTCTGAGATAAAATGCCTTCTTTTTGTCTACTGTTCAAAAAATCCCTCATATTTTTAAAACAAACCAGGGAACTGTAAAGTATCTTCTAAAGCTGTAGACAGAGCCATCAATGTGAATCAGTGTTATTAAAAAAAAAAAAGCAGTGCCCAAATATTTGCTCCAGGACAATGGCTCAATCTTTACATTTAAATGTGGGAGTATACAGGAGGCAAGTAGGAAATAGCCATAATCAGATGACTGGGAACAACCAAACACAACATAGGAACTAGTCTCTAAATCAAAAGAAGTCTTCCATCATCATTTCACCTAGAAGAAAAGTTTCTGAATGGCAAAGGGAAGAAAAGCAATGGCGATAGGCTTCAAGAAAAGCCCAGAGCAGCAGTACGTTGCTGATTCCACCAGGGATTAGGTACAAATAAAAAATATTCTACTTCCTGTATCAATTCAAATTGATGGGTAATGTTTAGCAGATGGTACTGGAGAGACTGGAAGAGAGAAGGGCTCTGCTCCCTGGTCTAGTGCACTGCGTCACAGGCTGCTCCAGCAGCGCACAACAGCCACAGAGTCTCCCATCACCCTCCCTTGGGTGGTCTGTAGGAGGCAGCCTTTGGTAAAATAACTCTCTAAGAACATCTTTCTTTGGTACCCCAGAGGGCGGATTTCTGACAAATTCTATCAGTAACTTCTCTGCCATCCAATGATACATCCTCTCCAACAAAGCCTGGATTTCAGGACTGGATAGGCCGCCTTCTTGGGTGCTTAGATGCAGACCTAGAAGTACTGGCTGTTCCTTACAGCTATTTCTATATTCTTTAGAGCTCTCTTTACTTCTTACTAGCCAATCCTCTGTTACAGGAAATAATTCTTTACATTAACATTCTCTGTTCAAATTTCTCCTTCCTGACTGAAACCAGATAGATACAACCCTGAAAACCAGAAAGACTACACAAAGGCCACTCAGAATAAAGACAGCAATTGGTAAATAAAATAAGACTGAGATTACAGTAGATGCTGATACATGGCTAGCCGAAGTATACACAATTCCCTGGATTTGACTTAAGTTGCTATACCCCACAAACATCCTTCCCCCCCCCCCAAAAAAAAAACTTCTAAGTATCTGTGGGTTTTATCTTAGCTTATTGGCAAAATTTTAAACACTTGTCACTAGCTTTTCTGTGTTAAGACAGCTGTCCATGCTGATCACAGAGAAAGGAATTTCGATGCTAACAGTGACTAAGAATACAGAGGGCAGCAGCTACCAATTCCTCCATCTTCAAGTTCCTGCCTAGGAAATCCATCATATGGTCAAACTTTTAGACAAGAAGACACCTTAGTGGATTTGTCTACAGGGATTCAGCTTGAACAGAGCTTGTTAATTGAAGCGCATGATCTTTCTGGTGCCTTGTTTCTCCCCTATAGATTTCTGAGATTATTAATACTCCTGGAAAAGGACAAAATTTAAAACTCCTTAAATTTCATGTAGGCATGGGAGGCAGGCTAAAAATAGAAATCCACAAAGGAATAAAGGTCAGAGAAACAACAAAGCCAAATTCTTGAAACAAATGCCAGGGACAAGCAATAGCAAAGGTTACTTTTTCTTGTTAGTGACATTTCAAGATGAAAGGGAAATGTCATAAAAAAAAAATTCATTGGAACAAAGCAGTCCCAGAGTTGTAAGAACACAGAAGGAAAATCAAATATATAAACAGGCACTAAAGAATTCAATAAATTTGTTTTAACATCTATTTAGCAGAAAAACAATTCTGGAATAAAGCAACAGTAAATGCCACCAAATAAATAACATACTTTGCTACTGTACTAAAATGCAATACACTGAATGCCACAGAAGAATGGTAATTGCCAGAAAGACAGCCTTATGTCTCTACAGGGGCATATGTTTTATTTTAGTGTGTACTGGGTGGGAAGGTATGTACGTTCTGGAGAAACAAAAATACTTTCAAAAATAGCAATTTTTAGTAATTTGTGTTATCCAACAATGATGCTTTGTGTTGCTTCGCCCCCCACGGATTTGTCACCCCACTTCCCCTGGGTGACGGAGATAAAAGGATTACCCAAAGCCCATTTCTTCTGAGCAGTGAGAGGCCCCAAGTGGTTAACTTCCCTTCCTCGGGAAATTAACGCTGAATTGGGGTTCTCTTCCTGCATTTATTTTCCAGACCAGGAAGTTACAGGAAGAGAACATAGGTGGGGTTATGTTTAACAATATAGGCTGGTAACTTTCAGTGAAACAAGTCAGATGACATTCCATTAGACAATTAAGTGTTCCACAAACAAAAGCTTGATCTTAGCAAACATTCCTTCTTACTCCAGCAATTTCGCAATTTCTCAGTATCTTTACATAACAATCAGTAACTAGTCGGTCTTTTGAGCCAGCAACCTGCTCTGCCACAATCCTTATCTTGCAACAGAGACTTATAGCCTGAGGGAAATTTCTAGTACTCCGCAAGGTCAATATTTGAAACTGCAAGGCTTTGGAAAACCAGGCCCTATGAAGTACATTTGCTTTAAGAATCCTCTACATATAACCAAAGTATTTTGTCACTAAACTTAATGCTCTATTCAAATCAGTATTTTAAATATGTATTCTGTAAAACAAATTATTTCTTAACAACATTACTGTAATTTCTCCATATTTTTACAGTTGGCGAGCATAGGATGGAAATGAATTTTGGTATACCTACAGTGAACGCACAGGGATAGTCTTTCCTACTGAGAACAAAGAAAACATACAACCTCTGAGTACAAGACTTTTTCCCCCAAACTGGGAAGACTCCTTGTAGCAAATTCACAAAGACCCCAGCTTCTGTCTGCCATTTTAATAGCTGTTTTAAAAAAACATTTTAAAAGCAATTTTAATAGCTGTTAATTTTGTCCCTTCCTTCCTCCAACATAATGCCTCAGAGATTTCAGGGCAGGTACATATTTCTCCTTTCTCTTGCTCTGATTCAAAATGATCATCCTCCTTAGCACAAATTAATTTCACAGGGGAGGGAGGTTCCCACCATCACTTCAAAGTTAGTACATCTGAAACCAAAACCATCTACATAGCCCCTTACCTTTCACACCAGCTACTCTCTTCAATTATTCTCGTTCTTAGTGAAAATACCTTTCTGTCACTATTCTTAACAATTTTTGCTAGATTACTGCAATGAACTTTAAGATGATCTCCATACTTGTAGTTCTCCCAACTTCAGTAACATCCTGTCTACCGTTTTTATTCACCTGTCCAATATACTACTTTCATCATTAAAGAAAGAAGCTCTAGAAATTCAGAGGTACCCCCCAGGATTTTATAAAAATGAGAGGAAATCCCATCTGCCAGTGCTCAAGGCCACCCCCATTTAAACACAGCAGCACTAATTTTATCAGTTTTGTAAATGTTATGTTAATTTTTTTAAGGGCGGGGGTCTGTTTCAAAATCATTTCCCCAAGGAATCAAATAGTTACAATACACTTATCTGTACTTGTTTTCTATTACCACCATAATAACCATAAACTTAAGGGCTTAAAACCACAGAAGTTTATTATCTTATAGTTCTAAAGGTCAGAAGTCTGATGCAGGTCACAGCTTAGATCAAGGTGCTGGCAGGACTGTTCCTTTCTGGAGGCTCTAGGGAGAACTCTGTTCTCTTACAGCATTGTCTAGCGCCATCTGCTTTATTTGGTTCATGGCTCTTGATCTTCAGAGCCAGCAATGTGGGGCTGAGTCCTTCTCATTTTGTTTCTCTGGTTCTCTCACTCTGCCTCCCTCTTCCATTTTTAAGGACCCTTGTGATTACACTGGGCTCATCAGGATAATCCAGAATAATCTTCCTATCTTAAAGCAAACTGATTAGCAACCTTATCTGCAACTCTAATTCCCTTTTGCCACATATAAGGTCACATATTCAAAGGTTCCAAGGATCAGAACATGGACCTCTTGGGGGGGGCCATTATTTGCCTACCACACTACCCAAACTTTATTTGCACTCTACTCTTCAGCGGAATGCTGCTCCGTAGGGAATCTGAAACAATCCATCTTAAATACATACACATGCAGCCCAAATCCATCCCCCACCTCTCCTATTTCTCATCCAGGATACAGGAAAGGAAATAAGGATATTGGAAGGAGGATATCCTCTTATTATTCCTTGATAGAACTTGGAATTTATTTTGTCTTATAAATAACACATGGTTACATTCTTAAGACAGTCTAAAGTCCTCTAACTGAAACAATAATAACTATACTATAGACCGACTGTACAAAAACTTTATGAAGACCCTGAAACTCAATTTTAAGTACTAAATGAAAACACTGCAACAAATAAAACCATCAAAACTTTGGTATGGTAATTATCAAGCCATGCGATCTTTTTTTCTTATAAAAAAAAAGTACGTCCAGTCTTAACCCTTGAGCAGAGTTTCACACACAAAAAAAGTTTTTAGCATTTCTGGTCTCTTACACCATTGGAAAAAATTGTGCCCGAACATAAACTTCAAGCTTAAAACTGCTTAGGGCTCATTTCCTGCCTAATTCCTGACATTACTTTTAGGATAGTGGAAATGTACAACACAGACTCATTCTGAGTGTTTACAAAAATTCAGTTCAGCATGAGCAAGACCCTGTACCTAATAGTCCACACCTTTTTCAGCTGTTGGCACCCACCAGGTGTAGCAGATTCAAAATTGTGAAAACTTTAATGTAGTAAGATTCCAGGTTGGCCTCGAGAGAGCATCCTTTTAAAAATAGAATCCCCTGCAGATAAATGTTTTTGTATATCACAAAAATCAATGGGTAGATATGAGGGTACTTCAAAAAGTTCATGGAAAGATTCGCATTATCTTTTAACTCTATTTTTCTATGAACTTTTGGAAGTACTATCGTATATGAGCCAAAAAATATCAAGACAGTGAGACATTTATGAGCAGGACTTTGATTTCAGTAATGCTCCCCACAGCATAAGGCACTAAAGGATATAAAAAGAAACAAGCAGACACTAACCTTTATAAATAAGTTTGGGGGTAACAATCAGAAAGAGGCCCAGAACCGAACATATTTATGAAGATTGAAACTCATAACCTTTACTTTACCGTTAGCCATTAACCTTATTATTAACCTGCCTCCGTTTAAAGAACAATTGAGACTTCTAATGATGAATATGCTAATAGTATTGATTTGGTCATCACATGTTGAACCCAGGTGATGATAGTCAACACTGTACCCCAAACACGCATATTACATTTCAATTTTTTATAAAAAGGATCAAATGAAATATGTATATATTCAAATTTAGTAAAAAAAAAAAATTTATCTAGCACCACCAAGAGTAAAAGGAAATAATGTTACAGATAACTGAAAAATACCTCTTTAAGTTCCAAAGATTAAAAACAATTTATTAAGTCTTTCTACATTGTATTCGTTTCACAGTCCTAAGAGAATATCCAGCATAATTCAACCATTTTTTGGTGGCTCAGAGTCATTCTGAGTAACATTAGTGATAATGGTATGTCATGAACACCTCAGGGACCAACAGACACGGTATAAACACTCCATAATTTAGAACTGTGCCTTGCCCTCTCACTGCAGTGACTGATTTCTCATTTCTTTGTGTGACCAGATGACTGAAATCTGCTTTATTTCACACACAACTATGTTGAGCCTAATGTGGCCCCACAGCCTCTCCTTGAACAGTGTACATATAGGAATCACTCTGCTAATCCTAGCCCTTTGTTTTTCCCCCTCAACTCTTCACTCATTGCCTTCCATACTGACAAGGGAGGTGGGGTTGGTCCAAGTTTAGCATCTACTTAAATGGATACTACTGCTGGATTAGGTCCCTCTCTGCCAAGTGTTTGTTAACTGATCTTACAATCTCTGAAAAGTAGTCTATGACTTACAAAATAATATTAACTTTATTATTAATTCAAGTGCATTTACTCATTTAAATCTTCACAAAATTGCATATAATAGTATTATTTTCAAGGATGAGAAAACAAGGAAAGGGATTAAATAACTTGCTTAAGCTTTTCAGCTACTAGGAGGCAAAACTGGGCTTGAGTTCTAAGTCTATTTATAATAATATTTATAATACTTGCCTGCCTCTATGACAAGATGGAATGTTACACGAAAATGTTAAATAAATACTGATTGCACAATTCCAGGAAGAACCACTCATAGAAACAGTGTGAGCTTTCCTGAAACAGCACAGAGAATGGCATTCACGTTGTATTCTATGTGAACAGTGCCTCCTGAACTGTGCACCACAGATGTCAATACATATGAGTGTATACACATGTACAAAAAAATATGTACATGTGTATACAAACATATATATACACACATAGTGTGAACTGCATCCATTTTATTAAGTGCTATCTAAATACACAAAAATCAGT
The DNA here is from genome assembly GCF_000696425.1 of Galeopterus variegatus. NCBI lineage: Eukaryota > Metazoa > Chordata > Mammalia > Dermoptera > Cynocephalidae > Galeopterus > Galeopterus variegatus. The sequence goes on along the minus strand of NW_007727370.1, from coordinate 37,403 downwards.
GATCACTAAATAGTCATAATTGAACAAGTCCTTAATAAGAAAAAGTAAGCTTATATAAAACCTTTTTGTCATAAACAATCAAGTAGTTCAACTACATTAAGTCATGATGATTTCCCTCTCTTTCCTTTAGAGCCAAATAAATTTCATGAACGGTTACAGTACCCAGATATTTATAAGTCATTGTGGAAACATCTAAATCTTTTTCAATTCTAATTTCTCTGGTTCATAAAAGAATAAAGGTTCATACCACTCTATTTGCAGGAAAATGTAAGGCCCATTAAAATGGTTTAGAAGTATTTAAAGTAATTCTTCAGGATGGGATTTACAATGCATGTTAAATCACTAAAGACCACTGGTAGGCTTTTTCTTAAAACTAAAATTGTAGTGACTACTTTTGTGTATTCCAAAATTTACTCCTATATTTGAAAATGAAGACTGACCAGGAATTTTTAAATCCACCCTAGTCATTAAGAGACTATGGTGAAAACATGAGAATTGAGAGTACCATGACTTACAGGAGTCACAGGGATAAAATAAACCATCCTTCTAAACACTATAAACAAAGATTGTTTTGCATTTGTTTTTTGAGCTATGGCATTTCTAAATATTTCCTTCTACTATACTTAAGACCCAGTATTTTACAGATGGACTACAAAGATATGATATGATGATATGATAAATAATCAGAAGAAAAGCTCTGCACTATTCATCTAGGGACAGTGATAGGGACAGGGATCAGTAGCAGTGATAGGGACACACTGACTAATCCATTCACCAGCACACCTGAGGCTCACATAACCAGTTGAGGTTAAAACACCAAGTGCCTGGCCATCCATTTACACAAATCCTGACATGTTAAGTTGAGGCTTTACCACAACCTTAGGTACTAATGCATCACCTCCTAGCAGACAAGTATCTGGACCAAAGAAAACTCAAGCACTTTTCTCTTCCATATTTCTATCAGCAAACCTATTTGCCTTATAGGCAGCAGTACTCATAAAGCAGGGCTTCCCTAGATGTTTTCATTAACACAGAGATCTCTCAGAAACAATTAAAGGGCATACAACCCCTGGGTGATAACATTGCTGATAATCTGTTTCTTCTTTTCTTTATCCATATTTTCTAGTCTTTCTACAATTAATTCCTTCTGCTATTATATGGGAAAAGAGCAAAAACAAATGACCTTTCATTTATGTTCACAATGTCTAGTAAAGTGATCAAGAGAATCATAGGATTTGAGAAACAGATCAGGGCAAATGAACCACTGTCAAAAAAAAAATTTAATCATATGGACTTAGGCAGCATACACACACCACAGTAAAAAAAAAAAAAAAGACATACCCAGCGTACATTTAAAAACTAATTGTTGATGCCTATCAGAAAGACATCAAATCCCATATGTAGGATAGAATGACTGGAAAATGGCAAAGAAAATACATCATGGTTCAGTAAATCATAACGCCACTAGTTAAAAAAAATATATAGCTTAGGAAACCTTAAATGACTTGGTAGAAGTAACCTGACAGACAAGCTCCAGATTCTAAGTAGCTGTTACAGCTTACACAGTAATACTCTGTTATTTATAGCACCCTTGGCCTGAACAAATCAAAAAACATTCACTACTTATTTACCTTGTAACACATCATCATCTTATTCACTTTTTATTCTGACTTTCATCATTCTTACCCTTTACTTGTTATTCAATAGGATTCTGACTGGCATGTTTAAGATGCAAGGATATGCTGGTTTTTGTTTATACATAAGAGTCTGAAAGGATTTACACCAAACTGTTAAAAACCATTACCCCAGCAACCCATGAACAGCACACATGGATGGGGAAAGCCTACATGTTGTTTAATATCATTTTATTCAGTACTTTATATCTTATCTTTGAACATGCAATAATTTTACAATAAAAAAATTAATGACCATATAAACTATATGGCATTGTAGGCCATGGCTTTTCCTTCTGAATGACACAGAAATCTTAGATTATTCTCTTGTAATAGTCCATTTTTGTTGCTTATAACAAAGTACACTGAACCAGGTGATTTATAAAGAAAATGAAATTTATTGCTTACAGTTTCTGAGGCTGAGAAGTCCAAAGTCCATCTGGCGGTGGCAACAGTGATTCAGGGGTCTCACACTGCAAGCCAGTGGAAGCAGAGAGAGAGCAAAAGAGGCTCTCATGTGCTCTTCTTTTAAAGCCCTCAGAACCACGCCCCTGACCACCATTTTTAATCCTTTCACTAAGGCATGGTCCTACAATCCAATCACTTCTTCAAGGCTCCACCTTTCAATTACCCACCCTCTTAACAATCACAGTGGAGGCTAAGTTTCTAATACATAAAACTTGAGGGACACAATTCAAGCTTCAGGGAGTTTAGAGGGGACATAATTCAAACCACTACATTTCTGAACAGGTTTCTATGTTAAATATACTATTATAGGCCACTGTTCCAGACATCAGTTTCCAGATATCATGTATCAATTCTCAGCACTGAACCACTGAATACATGCAGGGCTGACCCTTACTCAGAGCGAACAATTGGTCATGAAAGCTGCTACCCATCCCCACTCTCCCAATTCAATTGTCCCTATGGATTTTAGCAAGTGCCTCCGCATGTTCCCATACTTCTCTCCAAGTACCTATCTGTTAATCAACAGGTCAGAAAAGGAACCAAGAAGCACCCATTTCAGCTTTCAAACTTTATTTTCCTCTACAGGAAAATCACCTACTTTTTATTTCTCTTCCTTCAAAGCGTTGCCTTGGTGGTTATAATAGTAAAAAACCGAAAACAACCTAAATGCCATCAGTAGAGAATTATGGTTAAATAATTTATAATAGATATACAATCTATAGCTATAGCTATATACAGCAAAATGTGAAGATGCAAACTTTTTTAAAAGAATGAAGTAGTTCATCTGCTGATCTGGAATGTTAGAGATACACTGTCAAGTTAAAAATGCAAGTGAAAAACTTTGTGGGGTACCTTATCTCTAAGTAAATGAAAGAAAAAGAAATTTATTTGTAGTTGCTTGTATACATACAAAACAATAGTTTCTTTGATATCATTCCAGAGATGACTGGCTACCTCCCAGTAAAGAAAGTGGGAGGTTGAGGAAGACATTTTCAATTTATATATTTTTTGCACAACTTAAAATTTTTTCCTATTTTTCTTGGTGGCTGGTCGATACAGGGATCTAAACCTGTAACCTTGTTGTTATCAGGCTGTGCTTTAAAGTACAACTTAAAATTTGAACCAAGTGAACTATATTACTTATTTCTTAAATCAACAAATTATTTCAAACTTGCTTAAAACTTGTATCATCAAGTATTTGTGAATACTTTAATATTGTATAAAGTTGTGGGCAGGTAGACTAATTGATTAGTTTGAGAACTAATCTCACCCCTTTATGATCACACATTTTAGCATTCCAGAAAAGAAAATATCTCTCTCCATCACCATCCCCATGATATCCTACATTCACAATTCTTAACACCATTATATTTTCATTTCATAAAGCAAGAATTACTTACCTATCAAGTAACTAAACTGTACAATATAAAACTCAAAGGCAGATATAAAAGAAATAAAATTATAAATTCTGCATGGTAACCATTAACATTAACAGATTATTTAAATAAGTGTGGAATTTTATATGAACTCTTCAGGAATCTAAGAATTACTTATAATCTGTGTGAGGGCATTTCAGCTGATTGTATAGTTGGAACTACCTCATATCACCAAGAGGAATAAAACAACACTGCAGTACAGATAGTTTTACTCCATCTTTCATATCCATATAAACATAGAAGAACCTGTGAGGTCAAAACACTTATGAGAATATTGCAGTTCACTAGAAAACTTGTCTAATTCAACAGCATGGAAAAGAACTCAAATGTCAAAACACTAAAGAATTTTTATATGTAATACCAAGAACTCAGACACATACATATATAAAAACAAAGTTATTTTAAAAAATCAGTTATCATAATTACCTTATAATCTGAAAATAAAGAACTCATATGATAGCCTACAATAAGAAAAACTGGTTTTGTTAGACACACACAATTAAAAACTCCAATAAGCTACTGTGTGTGTGAATGAAAGAGAGAGCCAGAAGCTAAAAGCAAATACTACTTTAATACCAACGAAAAGGGACAATTCACCAGTGACCATTTCCATACTTGTTCACCCATATTTCCTGAGCACCCATCGGGAGACATAAGGAACAATAAGACATGGTTTCTGCTTTCAAGCATTTTGTAATCCAATTATAACTGTTAGAGTACAATACTCAAAAACAAATTCAAAGTACAAAGTATCATCACAAGGTTAAACAGCTACTGAATGTGGAGACTCCTTGCTACTACACACACACACACACACACACACACACACACACACACACACACACACACGGAAGAAGGGGGCTCTAGGGAAATATGGGGTACGAGCCAACCTTTTTATACAGGGGACTTTTAAAAACAGAGATGGGAGAAGGAAAAAATTCAAAGAAATGGAAATGCATGAGAAACCAAAAAAGTAAAGTAAAACTTGAAGCTTACAGTCTTTTTGGAACAGATGCTGCACCTAAAAGAATGTAAACTTAAACATGACTGAAACAAGAGATAAGTTTTTAAAGGGGCACTGGGGCCAAATAATGCAGAGTTTTGAAAGGCAATGCTAAGGAACTAGGCCTTTATTCCAGGGTCTATCAGGAGCCACTTAGCTGAGGCACAGTGGTAAAGAATACAGACTTGCAAGGAAGAGATGATTGGGATTCCAAACTCAGCTCTTCTACCTACTAGCAACTTCTTCAGGCTCATGGAGTCTCAATTTCTTCATCTGTAACGTGGGAATAACAGTATCTACCAACATAAATTATGAGGACCAAATAAGAACAAAGTCTTCAGCACAGTGGCTGACATAAGAAATACAATCAATGTTTTGGGTTTTTCTGTTCTGTGTCATGAGGCAGAGAATATGATCGGGGCTGCATCTAGGACAATTAATAGCAGTATGCATGATGAATGGCAAAACCTAGAGATTAGGGATGTCTCTTGTATACACAGTTGCTAGAGGAATGAAAAGGAGACAAGAAAATCAGAAACCACAATGCAATAGAATGACAAAAAAAAAAATTTGTGTGAAAAGGAAAGCATAAAGAATCAAATGTGACCGCTATGGGTCAAATGTGTCCCCCAAAAGTTCATGTGTTAGAACGTGATCTCCAAGGTAACGGTGGTAAGAGGAAGGGAAATCCTATTATGGTAATTGAAAGGAAGGACCTTTGAGAAGCGTTGTTCTCATGGCTTTTATAAGGAGAAAGAGTGAGGTTAACTCACTCTTGTTCAGCCCATTCCCACCATGTGATACCCTGTACTGCTGTGGAGTCACAACCAAGAAAAAGGCCCTCACCAGATAATGCTCCCTTGGCTTTGGGATTTCCCAGCCTCTGAAAATAATTTTTCTTTATAAATTACCCAGTTATAGGTCTTCTGTTATAAGCCAAATCAAAGGACTACAGTAACCTTTGATTTTGAGCCTATATGGCTAAGAAAATGTTAAGGTCATTAATATAAAAAAGGACAACAGGAAAGGATAATTAAGTCTGCAAAGGAAAAAGTTTAATTCTGAATCTACTGACTTGAGAAAAAATGATTGCCAGTAAAAGAGTGTATCAAGGAGAACAACAACCAGAAAAAGGCAAATCTGAAGCTTAAGAAAGAAAGTATGGCTGGTGATGCAGAACCGGAAGCCTCAGCAAAGAGTGTAGTTGGATGAACAGTTGAAACCACGCATCTGTGTAGGATCAAAGGAAAGAACACAGTTCTAAAAAGGAAGATGAGAACCAAACCTAAGGTAATACTCTATACTTAAGGAAGTAAGAGAGAAAATGAACAAAGGCCCCAAGAAGGACTAGCCAGAGGTGCTGGCTTGTAGAAATCAGTGAGGAGATACCTTAACAGCATCTACAGCTCTTCAAATGCTCATTATAACTTTAGATTATAAACAGATCTGACTTATGATAATGTTATTATCAATAACAGAATGTTTGCAAGAGCCTGCAAGTAACTGAAAAGTACTAATTACTCCAACTCAACATATACAGGATAATTATAGATATTTTTCAGTATTTTGAAGCTCAAAGAGCTATAAAACTTTTAACTTATCTTCTTTGACATCCATCCACACATTTGACTCTAATTACCTACTCTTTGAAGAAACCCCTCTCCCTCTGTCTACTCTGACAGCTAATTCTGAGGTTTCTTCCCCCCTCTATTTTGACTTCTCTTTTATCTTAACTAGTTTCTCCCTTGAAACAGAACTATCAGGGAACAGGTACTTTATGCAATTCCACAATAGCTGTTCTACACAAATTAGTTTTTAAAACCAAACAGTTTAAACTTTAGAGATCATTATTGATACTTACTTATCTTCTATCATTCACAGGAACTAAATAGTTGATTTATTTCTGTCTACTCATGAATATGTGTCCCCAAAAGGACTTTCAGTTAAATTGTAAAATAATTTCTATTTCTTCACATCAGCAATAAGATCTCTCATTAATTTTTGAGAAATAGACACACAAAGCATTAGATTCCAAACTCCTTCCCCCCTCAAAAGCGGAAAATCAGTATATCTTAACATTCAAAAGAGATCCTTCTGGGCTGAAACACTGTTGTGTCACACAACTACAAAACCCACTCACATGCAATGTAAGTTATCCAAAAGTCAGCACATAAGCCACTTAGATATGAATCCAATTATCATCCTTAATAGTTGCCAATAAAAGCTCAAATTTTTTCCTGTATGTGGATTTCTTCTCAAATACATATTACCAGTGATCATACTTTAATTTCAGTATTTGCCATATTCCTTTAAACTACACAGTTGTACATCTTCTAGAAAACTAAAACAGATTAATATAGCATACTAATGAGACACAAACCCTATTATGTTGTCTCTCATAATGCATTTTTTTTTTTTTTTTAAAGATGACCGGTAAGGGGATCTTAACCCTTGACTTGGTGTTGTC
>NW_007727370.1:6337-30149 GCF_000696425.1 Galeopterus variegatus | reverse complement strand
TTTTTTTTTTTTTTTTTAAAGATGGCCGGAAAGGGGATCTTAACCCTTGACTTGGTGTTGTCAGCACCATGCTCACCCACTGAGCAAACCGGCCATCCCTATATGGGATCCGAACCCGGGGCCTTGGTGTTATCAGCACTACACTCTCCCGAGTGAGCCACGGGCCGGTCCTCTCATAATGCATTTTTAAGGGACTATTAAAATATCAAAAATGAAAAAAACAAATTTTAATCTTTTTAGACTTTTTAGGCCCTTCTTTGTATTCTTTTCAGCTTATTAGTTTACAAAAAGTTCAACTAGGTTCATAAAAATGTTTAATGAAACAAGATTATCCATCCAGGTTTAGAAGGAATAAGGAGCTATGAGATTTACGTATGTACAATTTACAATGATATCTAAATTTACCATGGCGTCCGCAGTGACTAAAGCAGCATAATCCTTCATCTTGTTGGTTAACAGCATAAGAGCAAGCAGTTTAACATTTTAATAATACTGTATACTACCAAAAACCTCCTATAAAAATACACCATTATAGTTTCACACTATTTATCCTCTAGACTATTCTCAAAGCATATGATTATTTTCAAGCATATGGTCTGTAAGGAACATTTCAAAAAAAGAAGAGGAAACTATAAGATCAAAAATTGTGTAAAGCAGTTTTCATTAACTGTAGGCAGCAAGGCAAAACAGAAAACAGATTCCTGGATTAAGCATGCCTGAGCCGAAACAGGCACCACTACTAAAAAAGTAAATGGGATCTTGAGCAGTTTAGCTAATCTCCCAAAGACTGTTTATTAACCATAAAATGGGGAGAATGTCACTTATGTTACTGTTATGAGAAATATATAAGAGCATATTATTACCAAGAATAACTAAAATGCCATGAATGTTTTTGATTCCTTTTAAGCACAGTTCCCAAAAAATAAAAGGCTACACAAGTTAGCCTAAGATTTCAGGCTATACATGTTTAGAACCAGACTGTTGTTTCTGATTACCTAATGCAGTTCTGTTTTCCCCAGAAGCTAGCAACAAGATGAATACACAGTTCATTTTTAATAAATACAAGTTAGTGATTAAATCAACAAAGCCTCCAACTCTTCCGCACACAGAAATAAAAAATGTAATAGAGATTTACTAGCTTTCTGTCTTATTTAATAATAAGCAGCGTAGTATCATCCTTCCACTTCCAGCTTACTCCCTATGCCTTATTTTTTGAAATATTTAATCCCCGATGCTCTTTTTTTCTGTCTCAAGTACAAACTTGTGGGCCACTGGCTTTCTACCATACCTCCTCCTCAAACAGCAGCCACTTCATGTTTAAAGAATTAAATGTTTTCAACTGATCATATGGAATTTAAATTTACTTTGAAAAATGCACTCAAAAAGCAAATAGTAAACTATTTTAGTAACTTGCTTTATGAAGTCATCCAGCTTTCAAGTACACTACCATTTAGCTCTATGTAAACACGTTACTCAACCTGTTCAATACGAAAGTATCCTGTCTGGTCTTAGACATTCTGAAAGTTTTACCACATTATGCTTCAAAATAATGGTTTATAACCCCTTTAAAAATCTACTGATTACGGAAAAGTTAGAGATCATGTTCAGCAATAAACAAATAAATACGTACCTACGCAGCTCTTAAAAAGAACAAGATAAAATGGAGAGATGTCGGTGATGAACTGTTGGCTAATGAAACGATATACTATACAATCCCAATTTTGTTTTTAAGGCATACTCAATATATGCACAGAAAAAAGTCCTTGAAGACTGACACAGTATAAAAAGGGGAAATATTGGGGGTTAGGGGGTGAAAGCCACAAGGGAGGGCAGGCGCCTGCATTGTTTGGCTGCTTAATTTTTTTCTTAAAGAGCACGCAGTACTTTTGTAATTAAAAAAACATAACTGGTGAAAAATAACTACTGCTAAAAGCATACTTTCTCCTCAGTACCCAAATTCTTCGGATTTGTAATGTTAAAAACACAGCTATAATTTCTCAATTTTAAAAAGAGGATATATGAAAACAACGTAATAGAAGTTAGAAAATCTTGGATCTGCAAAATTACTCCCTCAGGTTCTACTCATGGTTCCTTTCTACGCCGGTGTCTGAAATACCCCAAGCGATACGACCGACACCGTACTTACCACAAACAGTAGTAGACGCTCAAACAAAAAAAAGTAAGAAAGGAAACGTTAGAGCCTGTTCTAACCTCTTGAAGCTCTTCCCAGCCCCCAAGACTTCCCCGAGCCTACGTAGGTTGAATTCTCTTCCTCCAAACCAAAACAGAGAGTCAAAGGGTGGACAGAAAAAGGCCCTCAGGGGCCCGCGAGTGTCTCACGACGTCCACTTCGGGGACTCTGGTTCTGGAGCCCAAGTCTGAGCCCAGGACTGGCCCGAGGACGCGGCGCCCCCGGCCTCCAGCCCCTCAGTCCCCAGGCGCCCCGACCTCCAGGCCCCGTCCGGCCCACTTCGGCTCCCTGACCTGCCGACCCCTCCGTCACTCGACCCCCGACCTCCCCGGTCCCCGGGCTCCTGGGCCTCCGATCGCGCCCCCGCTCCCACCGGGCGCAACACGCCGGACATGCCCAGGCGCACAACCCCGAACCCGCGGGCGGCGGCGTTACCTGTGGCGCGGCGGTCGGTCGGTAGGTCGGTCCGGCGCGCCGCAGCGATGAACAGGGCCAGGGGCTAAAACTCCGCAGGCTCTGCAGCAGCCTGCCTCCGCCACCACCACCACCACAACGCCGCCGCCTCCTGAGGGAGGGGCGGGGCCGCGACCCGCGACGCGGGCAATGCGACCGCCCCGGCCTCCGGAGCCAGCCGGGAGCCGGACATGCGCAGAAAGCCGCGGGCGAGAGGGCCGCCCTGTCAGGACGCCGAAGTCAACAAAGTCTGGAGACGCCCCCACCTGGCTCCGCCCCCTTCGATCTCGCTCCGCCCCCAAGGCCAAACAACGCGAAGCTTTGACTGGGGCCTGGGGACGACGATGGTGGGGAGATCCCGCGAGAGCAGGGCGTCAGCTTCACCGCCCCCTTCCTCACGTTCGGGAGCTCCCGGGCACTGCGACCGTGGGGCGGTCAGCGGTGGGTGGTGCCGCGACTCTGGCTAGTTGAGGCCTCGCTTCTGGGTCGCCGCCGCGCTTGGAGACAAGATCTCACGTGTGTCGGAGCATTTTCGAGGTGCTTTTTTGGGTTTGGAGGCGACCCCTTGTAGGGTCACTCTACAGAGGCTTTGGGGAGAGTGCTCAGTGGTTTATCTGAAGTACCAAGAGTTTTTCTCAAGATCGTGCCACTTTACAGGATTTCCTCCCAACCCCCGTCCTAAACCCTTCCTGGGTCCCGCGCGCCCTCCTGGCGTGGCGTCGGCCTTCGGCTGAGGGTCCTGATTGTCGACCCGCAGAACCCTGCGTGCTGGGCCTGACTCCGGACGAGGGCTTGAACGTCTCATGGGTGAAATGTGCTCTTCATTCTACAGATTGAGGGCACGCGTGCTGGGCCCAATGAGTTTCTCTTGGCTTGGCCATTACCAGAAGGATTGTTGAGGAGTAGGGTCAGGCGAGCTGAGAAAATACTCCCAGTAATGATCCTAAGCAATAAACATGCTATCTGCACTTTTAAGACTCCTAGAAAGCCGCGTGTAGCATTGTGGGGAAAATATAGGAAAACGGTCAGGGCTCCTCAGATGTTCAGAATCTTGCCAAGCATTTGCTGTAAATATCCACGTGCCTCCAGGTGTTCCTTGGTTACCATCTAATGTAATTGCACCCAGGTGTCCTGGGTCAATGAACCTAAGTATAAAGGATTAAAGGCTCTGATAACACAGCGTTTCTCGGGATGCTCCGGGAGGCCCCTAGGGCGGCTGCTCCTAGCTCTGAATAAAGCCTATTAATTTTTTACCCACAGCTCTCAGGATCTTTTCCTATTACCTAGCTTGTGGACCTGCGTGTGAAGGGTTTGGGACCCAGTCTGTACAGTGGGCTTGAGGTGTCTGTGAGCCCTAGCCCTAGCTCCACAAATATTTTTCAGTGAGTTTTGGTATACATAAAAGGCATTATGTGTCTCCCAAATACTGTGTAGTTTTTGTCCTAGTATTCGGCTTTTCTGTTCGCTGATCTTTCTATGTGTTTCTCTCCAACCATCTAGTAGGTTGGAGAAGGATTCTCTTGCATTCCTTGAATTCTGTTCGGTTTTGAGTTTCAGATATGTTAACAGTGATTGCAAGCTACCCTTACAGGTTACCAAAGGTAAAGTAGAATCAGAACGCTCTTGATGCCCATCCAGATTGCTGTTTCCCGCCTAACCTATAATGCACAGAAGTGTTTAGAGAGAAGACGTTAGCAAGGTCCAAGCATCAAATCACGAAAGAACTTGGAAAACAGGAACAAAATTGCTGCTAAGCAGTGGCCTGCCATATAAATCAACAACTTCAGTTTATTTGGGTTTGAAGTATGAATGTGTATGCAGTGGACATTAAGCTCCGAATTGTGGAAAATGTCTGTTCTTTTTTTTTTTTAGAGATGACCAGTAAGGGGGATCTTAACCCTTGTCTTGGTGTTGTCAGCACCACGCTCACCCAGTGAGCTAACCGGCCATCCCTATATAGGATCCGAACCCATGGCCTTGGTGTTATCAGCACCGCACTCTACCGAGTGAGCCATGGGCCTGCCCGAAAAATCTCTGTTCTAATTTGCCTTCTGAAGTAGAACTGTGGGTTACAGATCGTTTAGCTCTGTCTTTTGCTCTCTGCCTGGGCCCAGGAAACTCCTGTGATAAGGATCATATAACAATCTTACAGAATTCGTTTTTTGCTATCCCAAGCAGAAATTTCAGCTCATGAAAATATCCTACTATAAGCAAAATAGGTACAAATGGTAATCTTTAGGCAAATAGCTAAAATCATTAAATAACTGGTAAGACCTTTCCTCTTTTTTCTCTTCATCATTTCTCTATATTTACTTTCTCCTTTCTATAGGAATTTTTCAGAGTTCTAGACCTTTTTTCTCTTCTGCATTAAAGTTGAACACAGATTATTTTTAAGTAAGACTACTAGTAAATACTTTGATAATAAACAGGACCAAGTATTATTCTTGTGGATGAGTACTTGAGCATCAAATGAGTAAAGTATCAACTCTATCTTCCTGTGGTACATATACCTCATGGTGCCACCCCACCTCCACCTTCAGACCCTTTCTCATTATGCCTTCATTTACTATTTTTCATGTATAATTTACTTCTTGTGAGTATGTGTCTTCTTACTGGTTTGTAACTCAAAGGCTGGACACATGCCTAATGTGTTCACCATTTTTCTTCAGGGCCTGTGCAGTATCTGCTACAACACTGATACTCTTCATTTGTTGAATAGGTAATTTAAATTTTAAATTATTCCATCATCTAGAATTATTTAGAGATTTATTTACACTTTGATTAACTTAGCCCACAGACAGTTTATTCCTAGAGTTCTTGATCCATTGTTACAGCAAGTGGCATCCTGATAACAGCAGTAACACTTCCTATAACAACTTAATTCTTCATTCCAGGTTGCTTCAATTTTAAGCAAAAAATACCCAAAGTGTAATGTAGCTGTTTGGCACTCTGTTCCAAATACTGCGTAAGCAGAAGCCTTCTTATATCAGAAATGCTGTGTTATTTGAATGCATAAGGCATTCAACGAATATTTGTTAAAATGAATTGTGTACTATATACAAACTACTCTGACCGTGCTAGTTCACATTTTCAACAAGCATGGCAGTTGACATTGTTGAATATTTTCTTCAGCCACAGAACTGGAAGTCCATGTGTTGCCCAGATTACCTCCAAAGATTGTTATTTCCTGACACCTGTGTTGAATAATAGGACTTGGTTATGTCTGTGAGACATGAAAGCATTTCCTCCTGTTTCTCATTTGACCTGCTATGTCTGAGGAAAACTTAGACCTGAAATACTACTAAACATAGAACTTGTTTATTGTGCAATTTTATTCCTTTATACTATTTTAAGTATAATTAGGTTCATTACCTCCACCTCAAAAAAAAAAAAAAAAAAAAAAAAGCAGATTACCTCCAAAGATTGTTATTTCCTGACACCTGTGTTGAATAATAGGACTTGGTTATGTCTGTGAGACATGAAAGCATTTCCTCCTGTTTCTCATTTGACCTGCTATGTCTGAGGAAAACTTAGACCTGAAATACTACTAAACATAGAACTTGTTTATTGTGCAATTTTATTCCTTTATACTATTTTAAGTATAATTAGGTTCATTACCTCCACCTCAAAAAAAAAAAAAAAAAAACAGTAAAAACAGAAATATTTCCTCTCTGAAAGAGAATTATTTTCACTATAATTGTCTTTCTCTGAAAAATAAAAACAACACATCAATATTTTCTTATTCATTTTTAAGAAACAAATTTAAGATGGTAATGGAAAGATGGTAACTGTCTTAGTTCATTCAGGCTGCTACAACAAAATACCATCAACTGAGTCGCTTATAAACAGCAAATTTATTTCTCACTGTTCTGGAGCTGGGAAATCCAAGATCAAGGTGCTGGCAGATTTCCAGCCTTCTGGTTCATAGATGGCCCTTCTTGCTGATTGCTCACATGTAGAAAGGGGCAAGGGAACTAGCTCTCTGGAGCCTCTTTTACAAAGGCCCTAGTTACCTCCCAGTGGCTGCACCTCCCCATACTATAATATTGGTTATAAGGTTTCAACATAATGAGTTTTAGGCAACACATACATTCAGAACAAAGCAGTAACGTTTTCTGAAGTACAAATAGGGTTTGAAAATAAAGGAGAAAGCTTAAGACCCTAGATTCCAGAAAAGTGATAACCTTTATATTTATAGCATTTATACATTGAGGAAATTGAAAGTGATCATACAGCAGGAAAAAGACAAAAGGTATCTTCTAACTTACTGACAAACTTTGTGTATAGCCACTAGAACTTTTTTTTAATTACAACTATTTTCTTGGTCATGTGTTCCATCGTTATTTGTGTGATCTCGTCACATATTGAGAAAGACTGTAGTCAAAACTCAGGATCAGGACCTCTGACAGCATGAGTAGCTGTTGTCTAGAGAAAAGTGAAAAAGACAGTTAAGTCTTTGAATCAGTGGTTCTCAAAGTTTGGTCTGGGACCAAAGGCAGAGAACTTGTAAGTACAAATTCTTGGGGCCCCACGCTATTTTAATGAGCCCTCTGGGTGATTCTGATACATGCTGAAGTTTGAGATCCATTGGTTCAAACTATGAACCATACTCTTCAGATATATTTTTTAATTTATATAAAATACACATGATTCACAGGTATGAAATTGGGTAGGAAATAGGGTTTCTTTGGTGAAAATATCCCATTTCAAGTATTCCCAGTGTCCATAATATCTTGTCTAAGGAAATTGTACTCATGGACCTACTTCAATATTTGTTCTTTTGTGAGTCTTTCTCAGCCCTTTGAGCCACAGTATGTTGTGTTGCTGCTGTTGTGGTTCACAGTCAAAGATGCTATTGGTTGTTTGTGGATGTTACCAAAAAAGACAGCACAAGCAGGTCTTTACATATTGGAAGATTGCTTTAACCTTTAGTAGCTATTGTTTATTTTTCCTTCTGAAACAGCTCAACAAAAGTACCAAGGTGATCAGCAGACTCAAGTAGTTTCCCAACATTTTATAGCTATTTTGTGATATCTGAAACGAAAACTTTGACAAACCTTTATGTAAAGTTATTTGACAATCAATCTTTAAAAAAAAAAAAAAGCCAAGTGGCAACCTGAAAGAATTCAGCTCTTATGAAACAAACAAATGTAAATATATACACCTTGCTGTGGCCTTCTACATCCCTCCACCAGAAGTATTCACAGCAAAATACTAAAAAGGAGAAAAATTTAATTTTTAAAGTTGTGTTTAGCTTCTCAAATTCAGTAGGCATTGAAATCTAAGTAATTAAGGGATCGGATGTTCACTTGAAAATAAAATTATGCTTTCCCAAAGTCATTTGATCCTATTCTTCTTCAAATAAATACAGGAATTCCTGCCCTATTTATTATTAAGAATGAAATTAGAAATGAATTAAAATGTAATTTCTATTTTAATAACTTTAAACCGTAACATATATCCATGTGTTATATATAAAATACATAGCCCTCCTTTCTTATTTCACCTGACAATATGTAAAAGTATCAAAGACATATAAATGATTGGCTGTTTTAGGCCTCATTTCTCACTTGTAAGGATTTACTTAAAAATAGCATCTCTGATGATGGATGTTAGCTACTACTAATTCCTACATCAATTCTTTACCTCCTCTGCTGGCTGAGAAGTCATCATTCTAAAGAAAGAATACAAATAACCCCTTTGATCACCTAAGTTGAGAAATTACAAGGTTTACTTATCTCGTTGCATTTGCCTAATACTAATTGTATATTAATGTAATATTAAATCAGTCAAATGGTATTTAAAGTGATGTATAAAATCTATTCTCTTAATAAGTAAGTTAGTGTATCTTATAGAGTCTCATGAAAATAAGAATAAGAAAGAAAGAACAAGTACTAGCCTCATTAAGGAGAAAATTTCATATATAAAATGATTTGAGTGCTTGAATTGTCTAACATGCTGTATTTATGTTTATGTATCTTTGTCATGAGTCTAAAAAGTTTATGAATTAGATTATTGGTATACTTAAAAATATGAAATAACTTTGGAAATTATTGTATAAGAATTTAATTGCTTCATCTTAAACAATTGAAATAATTGTATACTGAGTATATGGTTATCTTTGCCTACTTTTTCCTCTTGCCCTGGAACCTGTCTTCCTTCCCATATCAGATTTTACCTTTCTCCCTAATACATTAAAAGTACAGTAAAGTCATTTTTCTTTGACGAATATTTATATCAGTTTTAAATTTCACAAAACAAGCTCCTTTCTGGGACTTAAATATGAATATGTGTTTTTTTCTTTTCATTAGAAAAACAGTTTAGGGAAGTGCTGTGGATTGATTGAATTGTGTCCTCCAAGGTTCATGTACTGGAAGCTTTATTCCCACTGTAACTGTTGAGGGTGGGAAATCCTATTATGGTAATTGAAAAGTGGGGTTAGATTGCAGGACTGTGCCATAATGAATGAATTAAAAACTGTTGTTGTCATGGCTGTGGTTCTGAGGGCTTTAAAAAGAGAGTGAATGATGAGGTTAGTCTTTCTACTCTCTCTGCTCTATCATATGGCAAGGTGATACCCTGCTGTCACCATCACCATCACCACCACCACCACGAAGGCTCTCACCAGATGTATTCCTTGGACTTTGGACTTCCCAGCCTCAGAAACTGTAAGCAATAAATTTCATTTTCTTTATAAATCACCTTATTTTGAATATTTTGTTATAAGCAACAGAAACGGACTAAACACAGGAAGAAATTGCTCCAACTATATATCATGGCTGATAAAATAATAAACATAATGATGATATATTATTGACAAAAATAACATTTAAGATATTCTATTTCCATAAAAACTTCAGCCTCTTCCTCTCTGTCATTTTCCAGTTTCTCATGATCTCTACCATGGGTATTCAGGCACTAGTAAATAGAAAGAGTAAGTCATTTCATTTTTAGAGATCATTATTATTTAAAAGAAGACAAATCTAACCCTCATCTTGTGTCTGGATTCAGATCCATTTTTAGATTTTTTTTTTTTTTAATGAGGCTTCTTCCAGAAAGCTGCATGTAAGCAAACTTCTATCATAAACTTGAAAGTCAGTGGCATGCAACCTTCAAATTTGGTAGTCTTTTGCTAATGAATAAGAAGGGGAAATACTGGAAGTATACCCATTTCTGTACATCCTAGTCTCTGGTAATTATATTCTATAAGTAAAGTATTATATTTCTGCTAACGGGAAAAAAGAGGGAGAGAGGAATGAGAAAAGGGAGGAGAGAAAGAAAATGAAAAACCATCTATTCCATTCGTTCTCTATTTAATAATGTTTTTATAGGCCAAATTAACTGATCCTTTTTATCCTTTTTTTATAGTATTACCTGTCTTACGTTATCTCATTTTTACTTCCCTTACAGCTGTGTTCACATTTAATATGTGTTGTTGACAGGCCTTTCCAAATAGATTATGAGAAGTTTAATAGGAGCCTAGAGCCCAGCACAGTGGCCTGCTTATGGTAGGTGCTCCACGTAAAGGTATTGAGTAGAATTTCTGTACTACGTAACCAACTGTGGGGGGAAGGACAAATGCTATAGTTGTGTGATTGACTGATTGATTTATTCAATTAACAACTATTTATTAGTGTGCAGAATATACTGGGCACAGGGGGTTTGGCAGGTAGTAAGTCAGAAAAAGCCCCTGCCCGTTTGGACCCATATTTTGGTGAACTATATGTAAAATGGAAGATGAAATTATGGAGTACTAGTACAAAGAATTTCAGAACTTAACATTACCATGGAGGTTATTTGGTCAGATCTTCATACTTTACTGGTGGATTGAATATTAATTGTAACTTGAAAACCATAGTGGATTTAATATTGATATGTAGTTCTTTCAATAAAAGGAAATATAAAATTATCAAGAAAATTAATTTGTTTTAGGAAAATAAGCATTTCTAATTTATTGTCTGCAGTAAAGAAAATAGTGACTTTAGCTTTAAAATTAAAATTACTCTATATGCTCTTATATCTATGTAGATATATTTTTTATTCAAAATTCTGGCTGTAAACTAAATGCATCAAAACTGGATAAAAAACATTTTTAATTTATATGTGAATTTTATTTTATTTTATTTTATTTATTTATTTTTTTTTTTTGTCTTTTGTCTTTTTCCGTGTCCAGCAACGGATCGCAACCCTCAGTGTTGCCCCCGTACTGGACTGGGGACCGGCAACGGGATTGCAACCCTCGGTGTTGCTCCCGCGCCTCGCTCAGCCAGTGAGCGGGAACCAGTCTGTATGTGGGATCCGAACCCTCGGGCGGGAGCACCGCCGCGCTTCCCAAGCGGCGCACTATCCAGTGCGCCACCGGGCCGGCCCTATATGTGAATTTTAAATTAATATTTTTTATTAAATTATCTATTAAAATTCAATGAATACTTTTTAAGACAATACAATAAATGCTGAGGATATTACAATAATATATGATGTAGTTCCTGTTTTAATAAACTGGTATTCAAATAATACAGGGAAGAAAGTCACCCATGACATAATAGTAAGGTTACAGATAAAATGCTATTGCTTCACAGAAGTGCTCCATGGCACAAATCAAATTTGAGTGAAGATTTGAAATTTAAGTAGAACTTTTTTTAATTACAGAGATGATAAAAATGGTCATTTTATTTTATTTTATTTTATTTTATATTTATTTATTTTTTTTAAAGATGACCAGTAAGGGGATCTTAACCCTTGACTTGGTGTTGTCAGCACCATGCTCTCCCAAGTGAGCTAACTGGCCATCCCTATATAGAGATCTGAACCCATGGCCCTAGGTTTTATCAGCACCACACTCTCCAAAGTGAGCCACGGGCTGGCCCTGAATGGTCATTTTAGGGACTGGGAATATCAAAGAGTAATGCTGACATGTATAAATCATGGTGTGTTTTCAGAGAGTAGAGATTAATCTGATTTAGCTAGAACATAGAATGCAAAAAGGATAATAGGAGCTAAGCCTAGAAAGGTAGACTGGAACCAGATTTTGTGGTCTCTAGATTGGATACAGCACGCAACAAGGAGCCAAAACTTAGTGTTCGTTTTTATGCAAGTGTAGCTGACTCCAGTGCCTTATATTGGAACTAAAAATTATGCTGTATATAACTATTACTATGTGGTCAAACCATTTCACAGTCTGCTTCAGTGATTCATAGTACAAATGAAGGTACTGTGTTTATGTATGTATTGTTTTTCAAAACTATGGCATTTTAATTCTGAAATGAAAATCATAAATTTCTTGGTCGATAAGCCTATCTTTCATGATCAGGTATTGAACCACAGTAATAAGTCCAGGCACTGAAGTGGTAACTCACATTTGTAGATTCTTCCTGCTCTAAACAGGTTGATAAACACAATAATTATGAAGAATTAACTAGAACCAACTGATGTTCAAATAGAGTGTTTTTTAAAATTCCACTAAATAGAATAGTTTGCTAAAAGTATTATTAAAAATAGGAGTTGTGACAACAAATCCATTATTAGGGCAGAAGAGAAACTTTTAAATGAAAAATCCTGAAACAAAATTTTGGCCTAAATAATCAACATCATTCCTCTTAGCAAAAATACCAGATAAATCATTCTAAATTCCATATCCTTTCAAGGAGGTATTTACAGAGTGGTCCATAGCAAACTCTCTGGAAAAGTGTTCAGTGTTAACCAATTTGAAGGTCATGGCTAAGTGATGAAGGGAATCCAAAAAGGACAAGTGGTTGGATTGCACTGCTCCCACTGCACTCGTTGCCAGGACTAGCTATAAATCAGTGTGTAGCATGGGCAACATGTATTACAGCTATCCTCCTTTCTTTTTTGGTAACTTCAGTAAATAGTGCTCTCATGCTGCTATGACTGTGTGGGTGCCCCCTCTGTGGTGTCATCCATGCCTTCTCCATCTGCATTGTCCTATGACCCAACCTTTCTTCTACTTATATACAATGTGTCCTGCTGGACTCAAGACTCAGCGAGAACCATGTTGGAAAGACTGGATGATAAAGGAATTCATGACAAGACACTTCATATATGAAATCCGATTGATTTCCCACCAACAATATTTTTATTTAGACAACTCTTAAAATCTCAATCTAAAATTCTTACAAAAGAATTAAATGATGGTCTATCACTTATAGGGAATTGGGGGCATCAGGAGTGAGATATAGCTGGATTGTTTTAGGCAGAACTCTGTTTTCTTAGCTTCCCTCAGTTTCTAATTAAAAGACTGAAAGATGAGATATCAGTTTATATTTTTATTTCACACCTTTTCTTTTTCCTATAATCTATTTTAGCAGGTAGCCAACTTGTGTGACTCCTTGCCTTGGTGAAGTGAAGTTTTTGGCAGGGCAGAAAGCAGACTTCACTTGTACAGCAATAGCTTCCTATACCTTCCCCAGACTAGGAATAGAAGAGAGGACTATGGGTCTATTGAGCAGCAAAACCTGTTTACCAAGCAGTGCCACAAGCAGATGGCAAAACTTCAGGGTAAATGGATGCATGGTACATCTAGGGAAACAAGATTTTTAGATGTGGGGTTTTCAAGCTTCACTACCTCATGCCCCAGATATGGGATTTAATCAGCAGAACCTCCAGAAGTGATGGGTCCGTGCTAGCTGGGACAGTGGGCATCTTACAACTGATGGCTCATGGCCAGCAGAGCCTCCTCAATGATTTGACCATATATAAGATCCCAGAATATTTTAATCCTCCTGGAAATAGGAGACCTGAAAGTATAACTCAAAGTAAAATTTCTCATTTGTTCTATAGAATATAAGCTCAAGGTCAAAATTAACTAGAAAAAAATTAAAGAAATAAGATATTCTTGGCTCATCAAAGTTTCTAAACTGTAAGTTATACTCTCTGTGACCAGATTATATTATTTTATGATCTAAAACTTGCACAATCTGCTGTTGTTTGAATTATGTTCAAATATGCACCAGCAAATGTCTTGGAAAGCTCTCTGGTGGTCAGGTGTTCTCAACACCTCTACTTTTACTTACCACCTACTTAAGGTGACCGTACATCCTAGTTTGCTTAGGACAGTCCCAGTTTGTGACTTCTATCCTGATGTAATTGTTGATAGTGTCCCCATTCATTCTCAAAAGTGTTTAGGTTTGGATGATAAAAAATATGGTCTTCTGATACTTAACTTTTCAAACTATATCAGTCTGGATAGGCTAGATTATGCATCTCTAAAAAATAACACAAAATTGCAGTGGCTTAGCACAACAAAAGTTTCTTATTTATCAGGTAACCTTCTAGAGCAGCTGTCCACCATAATTGGCTTAGCATTCCATGCACCACCATACTGACACATGCTTTCATCAATTGTTACTATGCTAAGAGAGTTCTTGGAGTATCTTATGCTAGTAAATAAATGATCCTGCCTGGAAGTAACACACATCACTTCTGCCCACAACTGGTTTCCCAGAACTATTCAAATGGCTCAGACTATCTGCAAGGGACAGGTAATTTTCCCATTTTCTGAGAAAAACAGAATATGAGCTTGAAAATGCTCAGTGTTAGATAGTCAAACAAGAAGCCAAGTACCAAGGAGATTATTTACCATTGAGATTATGGAGCTGAAAAATATACAGGCAGATAAATTCCTTTGCCATTACTTTTATGATTTATCACAATCTTGCTAACAATGACTCTCTGTGGACCCTAACCTAAAACATTCTGAGAGTCAACATAAGAAAGTTTAAAGTTATATATGATGTAGATGGGGGGAGGGGGGAGAGGAAGGGGGGAAAGAGGAACGGGTAAAGGGACACGAAAATCAACTACATTGTATATTGAGAAGTTAAAATAAAATTTTAAAAATAAATTAAGTAACTAAAATAAAGTTACGTTTGTCACTAACCAAGTAAGAGAATCAACAGCAAAGACGACAAAATCTAAAATATGACTTAAGACCATTTTAGTCTGAAAACATTAACAATAAAAAATAAAAGTCATAAAATAAATGCATACTTCATAAAAATATGTGTATTTTACAGCCACTTAACTTGAATAGTAGTCAGGAATAAAAACCATAAGTTAATTCACCATAAGTTAATTCATGCACATGCATTAATAGTCTATTAGTATATCTGTTTTGAAAATTAACCATTTGCTGTGACTGTAGAGAGAAATTTTATGTTTCAATATAAACTATAACACACCATGTAGGTTATCAGATTCTACTCCTGATCATTGTCTTTGAGTTATTTTTCATTTCTATGTAACCTACATGATTTTGTTGCCTAGCTGTAAATTAGACTGGGTTCTGCTGTTCCATACATTTTTTCAGCTCTTACAAATTTTCAGTTCTAGTGTTCTTCAGTATCTGGCTACAACTCTCCAAACTAACGTTTCCAATTTTGCTCCTACCTTCTTTTTTTTTTTTAAAAGATGACCGGTAAGGGGATCTTTACCCTTGACTTGGCTCACCCAGTGAGCTAACCAGCCATCCCTATATGGGATCCGAACCCATGGCCTTGGTGTTATCAGCACCACACTCTCCCAAGTGAGCCACGACGGGCCGGCCCTGCTCCTACCTTCTTGACTTAACTAAAACCAGACTGTCCAGATCTTTATTGGGACGGTAGGTGGTCTTGTAGCTAGCCTTACGGGCCGGCCCTGCTCCTACCTTCTTGATTTAACTAAAACCAGACTGTCCAGATCTTTATTGGGACGGTAGGTGGTCTTGTAGCTAGCCTTTTCCCCTGGATCTAAAGAAGCCTGCAAGCTAAAGCCGGATGACTTGATATCAATTTCAAAGGACTCATTGTCATAGAAGATCGTGTATGGGCAGCCTTCATGCTCAGAACTGCTGCTGAGTGGGCCACTCAGAAGTTCACTAGAACTCCAGCATCTGCCATGCTCTGTTCCAGGAAATAACCATGATCATGGACAATCTTACTAAAACTTCACTGATGCCTATGTCATCACCAAAACATTCAAACTGCAAACAGGAGATTGGTTTGCAGTGGTAGTTGGATTGCTACTGCCATCCTTACTTCATCTTTTAAAGGCACTTTGAGCCCAACATCTAGACACACAGCTGGGTTTATAGTCGGCTCCAACCACTAATCTTTGTTTTTCTTTTATTTTCATAGAGATATCCCTCATTAAATGCTCATACCATCCAGCAAAAATTATCTACTACCAAGTCTCAGTAGAATGATATAGCTTGTCCTTAATGAACAAAAGGTAACCAAACAAGAAATGGACTCACATTGTTCAGAGAAAAGAATAATGTCTCTTCTTTCCTTGAACAAGAGGAGGGGCTGACCAAACTTTAGTCAAGCTACTCTAAGCCCTCTTGTCTAGGACTGGTCCTTGGACTGCTGAGCCCATTTTAGCAAGAATCCCCCTACTCTTGATACCTGTACTACTGTGATTGGGCTGCCATAACAAAATACCATAGGCTAGGTGGCTTAAACAATAGACATTTATTTTCTCACAGTTCTGAATGTCTAAGATCAAGGTGCTAGCATGGGCAGTTTCTGGTGAGGGCTCTCTCGTTGGGTTCAGATGGCTGCCTTCTCACTGTGTGCTCACATGACCTCTGTCTCTTCTCATAAGGACACTAATCCTAGTGCATCAGGGCCCACTCTTATGACCTCATTTAACCTTAATTCCTTACTCCAAATACAGCCACACTGGGGGGTTAAGGCTTCAAAAATGAATTTGTGAAGTGTTAAGGCTGAGGGGAGG
Source organism: Galeopterus variegatus (assembly GCF_000696425.1). NCBI lineage: Eukaryota > Metazoa > Chordata > Mammalia > Dermoptera > Cynocephalidae > Galeopterus > Galeopterus variegatus. The sequence goes on along the minus strand of NW_007727370.1, from coordinate 13,771 downwards.
GGGACGTCAGGGAACAGTACCATAGTTTCATAACAATACCTAACCAAGTTCCTCTAAGTAATTTTCCATCCACTGACTCCCTCATCTTGCTCATTGGCTGTAAGCTTCCCACTGCCCCTGTTATATTTGGAGTTGAGGTCAATCTCTCTCCTTTATTACAATAGTCTTGGCTCCTACTGCAGTACCTTGAATAAAGGTACTTCCTTGCCTGTTTAACTAATCTGGTGCATATTTTTTTTTTTGACAGCCCTGAACTTAAACAGTAGATAGGAACAAAAACCATAAGCTAATTCATCTGGTGCATATTTTTTTTTTGACAGCCCTGAACTTAAACAGTAGATAGGAACAAAAACCATAAGCTAATTCATGCACTTGCATGAATGGTCTACTAGCATATCTTTTGTGAAAATTAACCATTTGTTTGCTTATTAAAGACTTGACTAAAATATCAGTGTATAAAAAATATGTCTGCTTACCAGTTTGATCCCCTTACTGGCCAGCTGCAAAAAAAGAAACAAAAAAATGTTTTAAATAAAAAAAAAATTTTTGAAGTCTGAAGCTCTTTTCTCTGGTATGAAATTCAGTACATTTGAAATTGTAACATACCTATGAAATGCAAACTCATCAGTGAAAAGTACTGCCCAAGTAGAAGACAATGACTATCTGCTATAATGCAACAAGACAAAAAAAAATTTAGCCATTGCTTTCACCAAATGTTTATTGAGCACTGGAATAGTCTTTGGTGTTGTGAAGACAAGGACATTTATAAGACAAGGGCTTTACCTTCAAATGCACTTGAAAGTGCCTAAAAGCACATGTATAAAATCTTCCCATCTGTATATGATAGAGTAAAATAACAAATGGCAAATTCTTATTGGTGTATCAAGATGATTTGAAAGTTTTCTACCTCACCATTAAGAAAAATATGGGAAGCCAAAGAAATTTTTTTAGAATGGTGGTATCATTTATATCATATTACTCGGCCAATGCCCTTTTTAATGGAAACAGGACTTATATGAGTGTTCCTTTTAAGCCAGGATGAATGATTTTGTAGGTAATATGGGCAGAGTTATTTTAACCATATCAGAGTAGGTAGACTTAAGAAGGAAATTAATATTCATGGTGAATAATTCAGAAGAAGTCTTGCCACAGAGATTACATTTGTAGAGGGGTCAATGTGGAGTTGAAGGGCCCACAATCTTTGTCCCTTATCCACTGGACCACAGCTCTTGTGTTTTTTGGTGGTGCCAGCAGAAAACTAGGCAGAGGAGGAATCTTGATACCCAGTTCTGAAACAAAGTGGCAGAATTTGCAATACAAAAGAATTTTGTGCCTGGAATTCTGTTATCCTGAGGAGTAAATGTCCCAGGGAGATGAAGCTGGGTGGAGTGGGTGGTGTCTATTCATGAAAAAAGGTTTAGATTGCAAGAGGGATACTAGAGGATTTTGGAGATTTTTTTCAGTTGGGGAATAAGAAACCATCCTTGTGTCTGACATGGTAAAGTTTGTGTCCCTTATATACAACAAGGAAACAAAAGCTAAATAAAATCTCAGATCCTGATCCTTCAGTGCTTAGATACGCTTAATTTAATTCTTACGGAAGTACTTAAACTCCACTGTGGGGAAAACAGGAGGCAATGGCTCAACCCTGTCAGAGATGATCAACAACCTGAAGACATTCCTTATTATGAGAGTAGATAAGCTCCAATCCCCTTACTCCTCTCCCAAAGCTTAATTATGTAATAATTGAAAACGGACACAGAAGTCTGCAAAGGAATTGAAAGCATCCACCTTGCTTTCATTGTGGTAATGAAAGGAGCCTTGGCGGGAAAACAACCATCTTTGGGGTAACTGACCAAGTAGAACATTTCAGTCAGCCCTTAACTTGGGAACTGATAATCATCAATTCCTTGATATTAGCAGAAGAATCGAGAGAATGTCTGGAGATGCAATCAACCCTTCTTATGTTGATTTACTTCAGAGGTTGAGCACCTACAATTAAGGATTGAGACTAAGTTTCTTGTTTTTCTTACCTCTCTAATCAGCAGCAAACAAGAAGAGGTATAAGAGGCAAGACAATCTAACTGGTTGTAAACTCCCCCTCTTACTTAAAGGAAAACTGCACCCACATTAATTAGAAATCCAAGTCAGGTATATTTATGTTGTTTAACTAAGGTTATTATCCTTGAGCTCTCCCTAGGAGATAAGGACTCCAACCTCAAGGTAACATCAAGGACTTGAAGCTGACCACAGACTCTGTGACGCTGAAGTTTCCAATCCATCATGGACTCTGACATTTGACTCACCATCTGCTGCTCCCGGAGTCCCCACCCTTTTTTCTTCAGAACAAAGACGCCTACCTCATCTTCCTGCCTCTTCCCCTTTTAAACCTCAGAACAGGCATCAGAAGAGGGAATGGTTTTAGCCTGGTCATCCCCCAGATACTGGTTGTCTGAATATACCTTCTGATCCTTCTGAAGAAAGCTTCTAGACTTCCGAGTCATTTCTTTAAGGCAAGAGGGCAAGCAGAGCCTGGTCTGTCAGTAACGGTAATACAAGCACATAGTACAGGACTTAAAATGACATGCAATAGTCCCCTGTTTGAATATACCCAACGCTTCTATCCACCCCCAGAATCAACAACTATTAATCATTTCTTCTTTTCTTCTTAGGGTTTCTTCTGTATCTCTAAATTTTACCAATTTGATTTATCAACTTTTATCATCAACTCTAGGCTTTTACAAAGATTTAAATTTAATAACCTTATACGGTTTCATCACCTTTTGGTTCTTATTCTTTACCTTTGTAACTTCAGTATTTTTCATTGTAACTCAAAATCATATCCTGAAACCTTTTTGTGTTCCATTCACAAAGATAGACTCTCCTGACTCTACACTTTGAAAATTCATTCCCTTGCCTCTTGCTCTACCTCTTTTCTCCCTTTCCATCTCCCAACTTTTGTAAACTGTTTTTACTTTTTATTATCAGAGTCCACTGTATTTATATTCTGTCCTGCAGCATAGCTATCTTCCATCTTAGAATATAAGTTAAACCTAAAACCTGAAAACCCCAAAAGAGAGTCCTTATTCCTAGAGCTATGTAAATATGGTTTTCTTCAGAAACAATTAAGGTATCACTTAAGAAGAAATGTTCAAATGGATACACTTTCTTAAAATCATACCATATTTTTTCATTTTGCTTTCTTACAGATTTTTTTCTTTTAAAGACCATTTTTGTTTTCCTTATTAGTAAGTAAAAACATTCTTCAATATGTTTCTATTATCTTTAATATTCTTAATCATTCTTTTATTTGAATATATATCTTTTTTTTTTTTTTAAAGATGACCGGTAAGGGGATCTTAGCCCTTGACTTGGTGTTGTCAGCACCATGCTCACCCAGTGAGCGAACCAGCCATCCCTATATGGGATCCAAACCCGTGGCCTTGGTGTTATCAGCACCGCACTCTCCCGAGTGAGCCACGGGCCGGCCCTTAAATATATATCTTGATGCTTCTGTTTTTTTTTTATTTTTTAATTTTTCATTTTGAAATAATTGTAGATTTGCAGGAAGTTGTAAAGACAGTACAGAGTTCCTATATACCCTTTACCTAGTTCTTCCCAATAGTTATAACTTACATAAGTATAGAACAATAGTAAAACCAAGAACTTGATATTGATGCGATGTGCATGCATAATTCTATGTAATTTTGTCGTGTGTAGATTCCTGTAAGCACAAGCATAATCAAGACAGAACTCTTCTGTCACCACAAAGATGTTCATTCTGGTAACCCTTTATAATCATGTCCACTTCCTCCCACCTTCCATCATCCATAACTCCTGGCAAGCAATAATCTGTTTTTCATCTCTATAATTTTTACATGTAAAGACTGTTTCCACATGCTTATTGCTAGAATATAGAAATACAACTGATGTTTGAATATTGATTTTGTATTCTGTGACCCTGATGGACTCACTTAGTAGTTCTAGTTTTTTGTGTCTATGTGAGTAGATTTCTTGGGATTTTCTATGTAGATTATCATGTTATCTGCAAATAGAGTCAATTTATTTCTTCCTTTCCAATCTGTATGCCTTTCTTTCTTTCTTTCTTTCTTTTTTTTTTTTTCTTTGTCTTTTGGTTCTGCCTAAAACTTCGAGTACTATGTTGGTTACAAGCTGTTATACTGCATATTATCCTTCCTTGTTCCTAATCTTAGGGGGAAAGGATTCAGTCTTTCACAATTGAGGATAATGTTATCTATAGGGTTTTTTAAAGACGCTCTTTATCAAATTGAAGATATTCTCCCTCTGTTTTAGTTTGCTGAGAGTTTTCATCATGAATTTTGTCAAAGGCTTTTTCTGCATCTATTGATATAGTCATGTGGTTTTTCTTCTTAAGCCTGTTAATATAATAGACCACACCGATTGATTTTCATATATTGAACCAGTTCTGTATCTCTAGAATAAACATTGTTTGGAAATGTTCTTTTCACATATTGCTGAGTTCTCTTTGCTAATATTTTGTTAAGAATTTTTGCATCTTTATTCATGACAGATGTTGATCTGTGGTTGCTATGGTTTGAACATGTCCCTCAAATTTCATGTATTGGAAACTTAATCCCCAAGCTCATATGCAGATTGGAGGTAGGGCCTTTGGGAGGTAATTAGGATTAGATAAGGTAATTTGGGTGGGGCACCCATAATGGGACTGGTGGCTTTATAAAAAGAGGAAGAGAGACTTGAACTGACACATACGCTCTTGCCCTCTCACCATGAGATGGCCCTCTGCCATCTCATGACACACTAAGTAGGCTGTCACCCAAATGCCAGCACCATGCTCTTGGACTTCCCAGCCTCTAGAACTGTGAAATAAATAAACTTCTATTCTTATAAATTACTCAGTCTGTGGTATTCTGTTATAGCAACAAAAAGCAGACTAGAGTGATATTTTTTGTGTGTGATATCTTTGCTTAGTATCAGGGTAATCTTGGCTTCAAAGAGTGAGTAAAATTGTGTTTTTTCCTCTTCTAATTTCTGGAAGAGATTCTGTAGAATTGGTGTTAAATCTTTAAACCAACACTTGGCAGAATTCTTCAATGAAACCATCTGGGCCTGGAGATTTCTTTTTAAGGAGATTTTTAATTAAAAATTCTGTTTACTTAATAACTATAGAGCTATTCAAATGATCTATTTCATCTAAGTTGTCATATTTGTGTGTAGAGTTTTTCATCATTTTCCTTACTATCATTTTGATGTCTGTAAGAACTATAGGGATATCCCCTGTTTTATTCCTGATATTAGTAATTTGAGTCTTCTCTCCTTTTTTTTTTTTTTTTCCATTTTCCTAGAGCTCTGTCAATTTTATTGATATTTTCAAAGAACCAGCTTTTTGTTCATTGAATTCTGTGTTGTTTGGCTGTCCTTTTCCTATATTTGCTTATGTTGGATTTATTTTGTTGGCACTCATTTGTGATTCTTATTTGCCAGCTTCTTCAGCACACAGTTTGGGATAGATGAGGCAAAAAGAAAACTCAAGGAATTCACCACTATGTCATTCCTTAAGTCCCAAGGCTTCTAGCTGTTTCTATCCAACTTTCAGAGTCTTCTCATATTTATTTTATATGTAATGGTTAGAGTTTTAGTTGTATTTAGCAGGGGAAGTAGTAGTACCTTCTCTAATTTTTTGAGACAATAGTGTCCTTTCTTAGGCTGCCTCTTCAAAAGGCCACCAGATATGGCTACTGTTCCAAGTACTTGCAAACTCTTTTATCTCCGGGTCTCTCTTCTTTGCTGCCCTGCTGAAATAGCCTTCTGTAATGGGGCTATACTTCCTAGGCTTATGCGTACCTCAGAGTTAGTCTCCCTCTTTCTTTCCCTCCCTACTAGTTCCTGTTCTGTTGGTTTTGGGGACCTAGAGCCTCAGAATGGTTGTAGAAAAACAAATACTAAGAGGGAAGTATATATGATTTCTCAAAGTTTAGTAAAAAGTCAGAGACTTAGAAAGCCTGAGTTTCAGAGTCGCATGTTTAGCAGTGGGGAAAGGAATAAGTTCTACTTTGTTGTGACAAAACGTGTTGTTTGTGATTGTAATTCTACTGAAGCTTTGAATATCCAGTTTGGGGAAATTCCTTCTAAATTTGAGAAGGTTTGTTGTCATTGTTACTTTATTTTTGGTGTTACCTTGTCTTTTGTGAATCTCATGTGTTGTTGAGGTTATGTTATGGAAAGCCATTTGGCACCTTTGCATGGCTCTATGCACATATCCCATGGGCATGTCATCTCAAGCTCAACATGCCCTAAATTAAGGCAAACATGGGATTCAACATTTCTTCACACCTCCAACTCCCTAGGCATCTTTCAGTTAATAATAGTACTAATTACTTTGTTGCCCAAGCATGCCCTAAATTAAGGCAAACATGGGATTCAACATTTCTTCGCACCTCCAACTCCCTAGGCATCTTTCAGTTAATAATAGTACTAATTACTTTGTTGCCCAAGCCAGAAAACTGCAGGTCAAAACTATCCTTGCTCACAACCTCCACATGTGTTTTACATCTAAAATTCTCTCAATCATTGGCTTTGCCTATGTTAGACCTGCTAATCTTGCTCTCACCCCATCTCCCTCACTCCAGTCTAAGCCCCGCTCCAATTTATATTCACTGTGCTACCAAAAATCTTCAAAGGCATATCTTGTTGTGTTGTTCTGTTTGGAATTCTTCAATAGTTTCCTTTTCTATAAGTATAAAAAACAAACATTCAAACAAAATATTTATAGAGGGCAAGTTCTTCATGATTCACCCACTGGTTCTAAATCCTAGATATCCCTTACAATCACCTGGGCAGCTTTGAAAAACTGAAAGTTTCTAGGCCTCACAGCTGCAAATTCTTATTTAGTTGGTATGTGTGTTGGTATCCAGGACTTTATTATTATTATTATTATTTTGCTTTTTTGTTGTTGAGGTGAAGTTAACATTAAGATAAGGTTAACTTTTTTAAAGTGAGCAATTCAGTAGCGTTTAGTATATTCACAATATTTTGCAACTACCACCCTACTTCTATTTCATTCGAAAATTTTCATCATCTCAAAAGGAAATCACATACGCATTAAGTAATTACTCCCCTTTTCCACACTCTGGCTCCATCCTCTGGAAATCACCAATATTTGTTCTGTCTCTGTATTTAACTATTCTGGATATTTTATCTAAATGAAATCATGCAATATGTGACCTTCGTGCCTGCGTTCTTTCAATTACCATACTGTTTTTAAAGTTCACCCATGTTTTAGAATGTATCAGTACTTTGTCCCTTTTTATGGCTGAATAATATTCTATTGTATATATGTAAAACAATGTTTTTATCCATTAATCCATTGGTAAACATTTGGGCTGTTCCATATTTTTGCTATTGTGAATAGTGCTGCTATAAAATACCTGTATA
>NW_007727370.1:4543-5610 GCF_000696425.1 Galeopterus variegatus | reverse complement strand
TTTTCATTGTAGCCCTCCTAGTAGGTATGAAGTAGCTCCTCATTATAGTTTTGATTTGAATTTCCCTAATGACTGATGATGTGGAACATCTTTTCATGTCCTTGTTGACATTTACATATTTCCTTAAAGAAATGTCTGTTTAAGTTCTTTGCCTATTTTTAAATTGGGTTGTTTAATGTTTTGTTGTATACTGGATACTAGATCCTTCTCAGGTATATGATTCACAGATTTTTTTTTTCCATTCTGTAGGTTGTCTTTTCACTTTCTTGATAATGCCCTTTGATACACAAAAGTCTTTATTTTTGAAGAAGTTCAGTTTATTTTTTTCTTTTGTTTCTTGTGGTTTAGGTATCATATCTAAGAATCCATTACCAAATACAAGGTCATAAAGATTTACCCCGAAGTTTTCTTCTAAGAGTTTTATGGTTTTAGTTTTTATATTTAGGTTGTTAATCCATTTTGAGTTAATTTTTGTATGTGGTGTGAGGTAAGGATACAGTTTCATTCTTTTGCATGTGGATATCCAGTTGTCCCAGTTGAAGACTGTTGTTTCCTGATTAAACGGTCTTGGCATTTGGTAGAATTCAACAGTGAAGCCATCTTTGGTCTTGGCATGCTTGTTGAAAATCAGTTGTCCATAGATGTATGCATTTATTTATGGACTCTCAATTCTATTCCATTGGTCTATATATGTATTCTTATGCCAGTATCACACTGTTTTGGCTATTGCAGTTTTTTAGTAAGTTTCAAAATTGAGAAATGTGAGTTCTCTATGTTCTTTTGTTAATATTGTTTGATTGTTCAGGGCCCCTTGCATTTTCATGTAAATTTGAGTATCAAATTTGATTGAGTGTCAACTTGATTGGGCCACAGAGTGCCCAGATATTTGGTCAAACAATATTCTGGGTATTTCTGTGAGGGCGTTTTTGAATGAGATTAACATTTAAATTGGTAGACTAAGTAAAGCAATTAACTTCCCTAATGTGGGTAGGCCTAATCCCATTAGTTGAAGGCCTAAATAGAGTAAAAAGGCTTACCTTCCCCCAAGTAAGAGAGAATTCCTCTTG
>NW_007727370.1:2410-3019 GCF_000696425.1 Galeopterus variegatus | reverse complement strand
CTGAGAAAAACCCCCTAGGGGAGAAACAAGGCCTGAGTCAGTATTTGCTTCAGCTTTTATTGTAAAGACAAGGAAATACAAGAGAAAAGACAACTTAATCAATCATTTATCAAAGGAATGAAAAGAAATTGGCTATGGGGCCTTATTAGTCAGGGTTCTCCAGAGAGACAGAATCAATAGGATATGTAATAATTACATGAGAGGGATTTATCAGGGAAATTAGCTCATGTGGCTATGAAGAAAGGTCCCGCTATAGGCTGACTATAAACTGGATGCCGGTAGTGTGGCTCAGTCCAAGTCCAAAAGCCTCAAAACCAGGGAAGCTGATGCTGTCCTTGGTGTAAGTTCTGGAACTCAAAAGCTGAAGAGTCTCAACCTCTGATGTCCACGGACAGGAGAGAAGAGTGTATCCCAGCTGCAGCGGATCAAGAGAGAGCTTCACCTCTTTCCTCTGTCTTTTTTTCTATCTGGACCCCCAGAGGATTGGATGGTTCCCAACCACATTAAAGGTGGGTCTTCCACACCCAGGGCACTCAGATTCTCGTACGAATCTCTGCTGGAAACACCCTCATGGACACACCTGAAAAGATTGCTTTACCAGGTTTCCCA
>NW_007727370.1:0-1310 GCF_000696425.1 Galeopterus variegatus | reverse complement strand
TAAAGTCAGTAAGTCTCATGGTACATGATAGAGAACAAGAGGAACAAAAACAAAGATAATTACTTAATATGTGTACAGTACATATACATAGAGACATATTCTTAACACAATGGGGAGAACAATTACAATCCTCATTCCTGTAACTGGTCATGTGGTTGAAGCTGGTATTTATAACTTCCTTCTTCTACTACCCATTCTGTATTCCCTTTGCCTTCAGCAAGCAACTCAGTGGGTCATGGTTCTTTACCTGGTGGAGTGACCCAAGCCTTCATTCCTGAAGAATCTGGGTTATTCGTAGTCTTGCCTGGATTTGGTTGTTGTAATTTTCCATTGACCTTAATCACGGGCATGGTAGTACTAAGAGACGTCCTAAGGGATCTCCTGTATTCCAAATATAATCTTCCTTACCTCCCTTGTGAAGTACTAGTCCAACTTCCCCTTGGTAGTCTGGGTCAGCCACCTCAACCAACACAGTCACTCTTAGCCTGTTGATTCAGAGGCATGAGGAGCTCAAAGTGGCCAGGTGGCACCCTTAACTTCCAGTTCAATGGGATCATATTTGTTTCTCCTGATTGAAGCATTCTTCCCGCTGGAACCAAGACCTCTAGACCAGCAGAGCATAAAGTTGCGGGGACGGGAAGCAAAAATTTTGCTAATGGGTCCCTATGGGTAATGGTTAGTGGTGCCACTTCCATTTGCACCCCTTGATTCCTGGACCCATGAATCCTGGCTATGGGAGAGACAATACCATATATTGGGCGCTGATTTAGAGCATGTACAGCCTGCTGGAGAACTTTGCCCCAGCCCTGCAGGGTATTGGCACCAAGCTGGTGCTGTAACTATGACTTCAAAAGGCCATTCCACCATTCTGTCAGACTGGCTGCTTCAGGAAGATGGGGAATATGGTAAGACCAATGAATTCCATGAGCATGAGCCCATTGCCACACTCCTTTAGCTGTGAAGTGAGTTCTTTGTTCAGAAGCAATGCTGTGTGGAATGCCATGATGGTGAATATGGCATTCCGTGAGTCCACAGATGGCAGTTCTGGCAGAAGCATTTTGTGCTGGGAAGGCAAATCCATATCCAGGGTAAGTATCTATTCCAGTAAGGACAAAACGCTGCCCCTTCCATGATAGAAGCAGTCCAATGTAATCAACCTGCCACCAGGTGGCTGGCTGATCACCCTGGGGAATGGTGCCATATCGGGGGCTCAGCGTTGGTCTCTGATGTTGGCAGATTGGGCACTCAGTGGTCTCTGTAGCCAGATCGGCCTTGGTGAGTAGAAGTCCATGTTGCTGAGCCTATGCATA
>NW_007727369.1:477735-496690 GCF_000696425.1 Galeopterus variegatus | reverse complement strand
GGCAGGGTGGGGCAGGGCACAACTTTGATGACTCAACTGAAAGTCAAGGTTTGTAGAAGACTATAATGTGTCTTGGAGAGGATTTTTTGGAGTGAATCTGTCTGGAGATCTTTGAGCCTCCTGGCTCTGAAGGTCTGTGACTCTCACTGTACCTGAGAAGTTTTCCATTATTACTTAATTAAATAGATTTTCAATGTCTTTTCCTCTCTCCCCCACTTCTGAAACATCCATGATGTGAATGTTTGTGTGCTTAAGGTTGTCTACTAGCTCTTTTATGTTTTCTTCATTTAAAAAATTCTTTTATTTTTATTTTTTGTTTGCCTGGGTTATTTGATAAAGCTCATCTTCAGGATTAGAGACTCTTTCTTCTGTACGTTCTAATGTGCTACTTAAGCTCTAAGTTATATTTTTTTGTTGTTGTTGAATAAGTCCTTCAGTTCCATGAGTTCTGCTACATTCTTTTTTTAAGGTATTACTCTCTTTGTAAATTTCCTCCTTCATATCCTGGATATTTTTTCTTATTTTATTATGCTGTCTGCATCTTCTCATATCTCATTGAGTTTCCTTAAGATTGTTCCTCAGAATTCCTTTTCATTCATTTCAAGGGTTTCCTGCTCTATAGAGTCTAGTACTTCAGATTTACTGTATCCCTTTGGTGGTGTCATATTTTCTTGGTGTTTCATATTTCTAGTATCTTTACAATGATGTCTGGTCATCTGGTAGAGCAGTTCTTCTTCTGTTACACTGGAGTGGGCTTTGAGGAGAGAGGCTCCCTCTTCTTCTTCCAGTCTCTGCTGGTGACTCTCCTTGTGTCAATGCAGTAGAATGTGTGGCAGGCTGCCTGCATGGTGGCAGTGACTGTGGCAGTGGCTGTGGGGTATCACATGCACAGAAGTAGTGTTTCTGGCATGCTCCTGCCTTCTGCTGGGTGGTGGGGGTTGCCAAAGGTCCTGCCTAGGACCATGGGCCTCATTCTGTCCTCTCCAAGGCAGTGGGGACTGCCCACAGCTACTCTCATCATAACTTTTTTCCCACTTATTTTCCATCATTGTCTAAATTTTTGTTAGTGCCTAAAGTTGTAGGTAAAAATTATAATGATTTTGTTAATATAAATTATCATGGATACTTTGCTTAACACTGCTCAACTCAATATGAGACACAATAATTTAGCAAGAACTCCAATCTTTTTAGTATTTATTCTTTTAATCTCCTCCATAGAATATATCTTTTTGTATGACTGTCAGTAAAGCTTTCTTCTATACTTTTATAAGTGTATTGCTGGACTTTTCCATGTCATATACTCATAATTTTTATGAATAGGATCTTTTTGGACTAAAGGTGAGAGATGAAATGTTTTGTGAGGTGCCTTGGGAAAAGGTGGGGTGGAGGAGAGCATGATGTCTCCTTTGGATACTGGCCCTAGGTGTTATGAAGAAGATAGGTGAAAATAGAAATTGAAGAAACTGTTTCCATGGGTAACTGTGAGATAAGGACCCACAGCTAGGTATGTTTTGGTTCTTAGTGGCAGCATTCAGCTCAGAGAGACTAGAGGGGTCTGTGCATTCCTGCTCCTGGCTGGCCATTGTGCAGCAAGAACTCCTGGGAATTAACTTCGAGGGACAGAATGCATGGTGTGGAAGTCAGTGTTAGTACAAGACACCAAAAGCAGTAGTGACATGGAGTGGTGCCATCAAGTGGCTTCAAAAAGTGTGGTGATGAACTTGAGTTCAGGAGTTAGAAAATACTGAAGTCCCAAGGCAAAATGGATGAAATGAAGGGTAACTAATAAAAAGGGGAGGAATTTTTATGCTGTAACATGCACATTTTTTTTTAAAATCAAGAATTGGATGAACAATATTTATCACATCTTTAAAGGTATGCACATTCCAAAACAGCTTAAGAACCTCTGGTCTAAAGATAGCTTTCCAAGTAGACATAATAAGACAATGGCCTTCGTGCTGTCATTGGAGGGAGGGATATTTTAGTTTTCTTCCTGTGCTAATAGAATCTGTCTCCCTTCTTCTTGTCTGTTCAGAGTTTTCCTGCCCTTCTACTTACAGAAAATAAATGCGAGGAGAAAAATCAAAACCAAGTTAGCGGCATCACAATCATATAAAAACCAAAGCTAATTAATAAAAATTAATAAGAACTAGTTAATAAAAATCTTCTAATGAGACAGACATTCAGTGAGATTCAATTCAATGCAACAAATGTTTATTGGACACCTGGTAGATACCAAGCACTCGAATAGGAATGGTCTGTGATTATTTTTACTCTCTTTGAAAAAAGAAATATGCATTTTTCCTTTCATCATAGATCATCACAGGTAATGGGACACTTAAATTTCTCTCTACAACATCCCTTAGCAACTCCCTAGCAACCTTCACATGAACAAGCCTTAACCAGTGGGATCCACAGGAAAAAATTTTAAGAAAGTACTTTTTCTTTGTCACTAAACCTTTAATTTTAGATGTTTTATAAGAGAAATAAAGTTATATTTCCTATAAAGGTTTAAATTATTCATTAAAAAGTTATCCTTCCCATCTTAACATCTAGTATAATATTGTGAACAATAAATGTCTGTTGAATTGAATTTCATCGAATTTAGTAAGTCTGGGAAAATCTGGGAGAAACATTACTTTTCTTCTCTTGAGGTTCATAATGTCACTTTCTCTCCTTTTCCCCATAGATGATATTTACTTAATTTCTAATTATTTCCTCTAGTTAATTGATGATTTGAGTGCCTATATAGACTCCTGTGTTACCTAAAAAAAATTAACATTCATGTTTATAACTTATATACTAGAATAACCTTGAACTCCATCCACATTTTCTCTCTTTGCCTCAGCTTCAGTTATTAAAATCAAGCAAACTAACAAAACAAAAACAGCCTGAAACTTGTCATCACCTTCTATGTTACAGCTATTAAATGTCATTAATTTATATTCTGATCATGGCCTCCTAATTTTCTAAAACTACTAATGTCCGTGTTATGGACTGAATGCTTGTGTCCTCCCTAAAATTTGTATTTTGAACTTCTAACCCTCATTGTGATGGGTTAGGATGAGGTGGGGCTTTTGGGAGATGATCTTATGATCTGAGTCTCTCAAAGTTCTTCCTTCACCTTCATTTTACTTCCTAACCTCCAACTGCAGGAGGTATTTCTTCTTCTCATTTAAACCCAGTCTCTTCACATTAGATGGTCCCCCCAGCACTTGCATCTCTCTGGGAACCTCCTTCATCAGTGGACTTCTCTCCAGAGGCAAAGCTGCTCCCTCCAGATCAGATCCCTTCCTTCAGCCCTTCAACATTTTCTGGTCACTTCCAGTTCTAAAAAATAAACCCCTCTGAAGTTGACATCTCATTTTGTTGCTGTCATGTCTTTCTCTCACTTGAGATTCTAGAAATGCCATCTGCACACAGCCGAGTCTTCCACTCTGGTTCTTTGGCCTTCTCCAGTTCTTCACATTTCCTGTGTTTCTCAGGTTACTTGTAACTCCCACCCACCATCCACACTCAGACTGATTGCTCTCATTCAGTCACCAATGATGTGGCAAGCGCGACATTTACTTAATCTGTAGCTCCCTTCTGAATATAATCATTCCTTCCCTTTTTCTTAAAATCCTCAATGTCTATGATTTCTACGAAGTGTTACTTATATATTTTTTTACTTTCTTCCTCCCATTCTGTGGCCCTTTTCCTCTACCTATCTTTTTTTTTTTTTTGAAGTGTTCATACCAGCAAATATCCTTGTCTTTATTACAATACTGTTCTGGGCAGTACTATTCAATTATATCGTTTCAACCATTCATTTTCTAACGACAGAAAACCCCAAACATGTATCTCCACCCCCCATCTTTTCCACTTTTACTTGCATATTACATGAAAATCTCCACTCTGAATGATAAAAACTGAACTCCTGTTTTTTTCTCCATGGATTTATGGGCCTTCCTGTATTACCTGTCTTACTTCATGGAACCACCATCCATCCAGGTGAGAAGAAGCTTGGAAGTTGCTTGATTCCTGTCTCTTCCCTTATTATCTCCATTCCCACTCAATCACCACACCCTAAACACTTCTGGAATCTATACACTTTTCCTTCCTTATTCAAGCCTGTATCATTTTTGCTAGATTTGTTGTAGGGATTTCTCAGTAGTCTCTGCTTGCCCCCAAATCCTGCCTCTACACTATTGTGTTCTAGTTGACTCTGCATGACCTGCATGGTGAAGCCTGAGCCTTGATCATATCAAAAAGACTCACCCTGACCTGGTCTCCGGCTTCTTTTCTTCTGCCACCCCTCATCTCTGAACTTCATGCTAGTCCTGATTCATACTATGCTTATTTTCACCTGTTTAAATTTATGCAAACTTTCCCCTTTGCCTGGAGTCCCTCACCTTTATTCATTTGGTTAGTTCCTTCGTGTCAGAACTCAAACAGGAAACTTCTCCAGAAAGCTTTCCTGAACACCCTCCTTCCCTGTGGGCACACTGCACTTCCTCTGTACTGGGAGCATGTCTCTACTATGCCAGAGAATGTCTCTACTGCTTTGAAAGCCTTTATTTCTCTATCTTCCTTATAGACTAGAGCTCTTCCACAGCAAGGAGGATGTTGTGTTAATAACAAAACATGTCTAACGCAGAGCTTGGCACGCAGTTTGCACTCAGTAAATGTCAGTCGTAATTGACATCAGGCAATTGAGATGTGATAAACGTCATTAATTTCTTTCTAGGACCAGCACAGAATGCTTGATAAATGTTGCACTCCTAATAAATGTTGGGTGATTGCAAGCATTATTCCTGTGTCTTCTAATACATCACATGGAAGGAAGGAAGGAAGGAAGGAAGGAAGGAAGGAAGGAAGGAAGGAAGGAAGGAAGAAAGAATCAGCAAGCAATGAGTGTTCCAATTGATTTTCTCCTTAAACTAGAAATAAACATGGAGTGATGGTCAAGATCATAGTTAATGTGAAGAAGAAAAAGAGAGGAAGACATTGAGGACTAATTCTGACACCATTTTGCCCAGGGCTGTTCTTAGACTTGACTTGCTGAGCGCCAAATGCTATAAGTAGGGGCATGCTGCTGTTAATCACGGTAAGGCTGGACCAAGAACTGATGCTGTATCTTCCACCAGCCAGCAGAGGGTGTGATAGAGCAAAGGCATTGGTTGGCAACTTTAATTTAGGAAATGTTGCTTCTGTCTTTCCAAGCCCAAGCTGTGACTAGGAGGGATTTCTGTTATTGATTTCTCTGCTTACTACCTTACTATGCGTTATCCATTGCAGCCCCTGGCAATATTGCTGCTCTGTGTCAAAACAGGAAAAATAAATGGATGGGTTTTCACTGATAAGGTTAAAGACCCATGGGTTAATTGTGTATTAAGCTCATTACAAAGTCAAGGATAAGTGGAATGCACAAAAGTTTATTTTAAAACCCTTTATGCTTGATCTTCATAGGGCAATGGAAATATGCAGATATTCTAAGCGCTTTTTCAGTTCCCCCGCCCATCTACTCTGCCACTGCTAGTGCATGAGTCAACAGCCTCTTAAATCACGGTACGCTTTTAGTGTCATTTCCAGTCTGCAGCACTGCAAACAACTCAGTTGTCAGAGAAGACAGATCTGGGTGTAATATCACTTGCAAATGATTTATTCCATAAAGTACATAAAAATGCATTTTGAGCTCTGAAGCTTATTATTCCCATAGTAAAAAATGGTGTAAGGAGAACTCTCTTAATTTGTTCACAGTGTGAGGAGTGTCAAGTGGAAGACATATTACCATATTACGTTTAACATCTTTTGCATTATCAGTTGACTAATAGGGTCAGTGGCAAAAAAAAAAAAAAAAAAAAAGCCACTTGAATTAAGTGACTGGGAATAACCTTCCTGTGAAGACATGGTGCTGAAGATGGAAGGCCAAATCTAGATAAAACTAATCTCTCTCCATGTCTTTTATTTCCCCTAATGCTTTTTGTTTTGTTTTGCTTTGTTAGAGTGGCACTACCTCAAGCAGCATAACTGAAGCTGGATGCAGTTCTTTTAAGGTATTTCATACAGAAAAGGAGAGAGGGTCACCCAAGAAGAATGAACAAAGGATCTCCCACTAGTCATTTTCAAAGTGGCCCTACTGGCATTTTGGGTAAGACCATTCTTAACTGAGAGAAGCTGTGTCTCACATTCCTGGACAGTTAGCATTCCAGTTTCTCTCCCATTAAATACCAGGAACATGGTAGAGTTATCACAAGAATCAACTGTACACATTTCAAAAAGACTTCTTTGAGGGGACAGGATGGCCACTATCCAAGAAACACCAGTTGGAAATGTCTCATACCATGTGGTTTCATCATGGAAGTTTGTTTTATCAGGCTGTTTTATTTAATAACACTGACAAGCATGGGGCTAATAGACTTACAGAGATGCAAGGACTTGAAATAACATATGCACAGGGGTGAGATATTTCACAAATGGCAGATAATATTATTGTGAGGAAATGTGCAAGATGTAACAATGAATGAAAATGCCCTCCTTGCCTTCAAGGAACAATTTAATGGAGACAACATATGTGCAGACATGCACCAAATAATTAAACAAGTGAACCAAATAGTAAGGGACGTTTGGGCTGGAAAAGACCTGAGTGCAAATTGTATTTGGGCTGCCTAGCTTCTAGATCTTAAATGACTACCCATGCTGTGGTGGGGTAAGGGTTTGGATTTAATCCTCTGTGCTACCAGGTGTTCGGCTTCTACCTGGATTTTGAGATGGGGGAGAAGGGGCATATATGAATCTATTTTACATTTCAGTCTGGAATGTGGCTGGTACTTAAGTGTAGCCAGAGGGGAACCCTCAAAACTGTTTCAGGAAGTCTCTCTTTTTGTTTTACTCTCTATTAAGTGATTTTTCTTTTTTCTTTTTTTTTTTTTTCTTCTATTAAAATAGACTTCGACTTTGTTGCACATGAAATTATTATGAATTTTTCCTCTCAATTTCTGGTTAATCCCACATGTTTCATGTGCTAATGTTTTTAATACAATTTGGTCCCCAGACTCTTGTGTAACCTTGGATTATCTAATAGCATTTTACATCTTTTATGGATTTTTTCGTGCATGTATTTATTTATGATTATGACTCCTATTCCTATTGCTATTTGTAATTTAGTTTTTATTTATTTAAAATCTTTTATTTATGTAAAATGTTTGTATTTTAGTTTTTCTTTTTTAAAATTCCTATACATAAATCCATCCATTCAGTGCTTAACCACATTTATGCTTGACTGAATGCATACCACCAGAAGTTAGTTGTTATTATATACAGCTTTGAAGAGCTAGACTATCTGGTAATAAGGTCATGTAGGTATAAGTTATAAATCTAACACCAAAAAAGCAAGAAAGTGCGTGTTGGTGAAATTCTGAGTTGAGTATAAATATATCTTTGTCTAGAGTCAATTGAGTCTGTGAGTATTTTTAAAGCTGAGATTTACTTTCTAATTTATTTCAAATTAGGGAATGGTAATACTACAGCAACTTTTGGTGAAGTAAATTAAAATCATTTCCTGAGATACATTGTCTGGATTTCCTTCTACTCTTATTAATGTGAGGAAGAAGAAAAAAACAAGAAAGAGAGCAAGTAATCCAGCCTTAAATCCTATGTAATAAACAACCGTTCTGCCTTATCTTAGGCTAACTTAGCATATTTCAAATTTTCTAACACATGAAATGGAAGAAAAAGGATGGAGATTTGAGAGAAATCTGACTTAATGATGCAGCAGTCCACCAGTTGTTTCCTATAGTTTCTTTCCAGAATGAAGTATTCATTTGACAGTGGTTGTCTAACCAAAAGAGAATATCTTGGTTTCCAAGAAATCCAAAGAAGTTGACCACAGTGAAATCTGATCTCTCAGGGCCCATTTCTCTCTGCAGATCAAGAGAGACCATGTGGCTGTCTGTTAAAATCTGGGGCTCTGGAATCTGACAGCACTGGGTTCAAATCCCTGTTACAACCTAGTAATTGTCTGAAAGCAAAGTTCTTAGTCTTCTTCACCAGTGTGGTGTGTTTGCTGTCCAAGAATGGTGCCTTTTTTGCTGTGCTCAGTACATCTTCATATTCTTCTTATAACAGGGTTCTAGGCAGGAACTAGGAGGCAGTAGTTAGGTATTTGTTATTTGTGACTCACAGGGATTTTTTCTCTACCCCTCCTTCTATTCCTATGACAACAACAACAACAATAACACCATGCAGCAGACAGGGTCTAAGTTCTTTATGTATGCCAACTCATGTATTCCTCACTACAACACTAGGAAGATCACTTTATATTATACCATGCTTTTTAGAAGTTACTGAGTGTATTTCTAAGTTTTCTCAGGAAGGAACAGGAGAGGTTGAATGGTTGGTTTTCAAAACTGGTTGCAATGAACAACTAAATCCTGAAAACAATAATGCTTAGTTGAAAAGTATGAGTTAGTAACTACAAAATGACCAGCTAAAGCACAATATACAGTTCACTTTCTATAGTGGGGATAAAAGAGGAAGACAAAAATGGTCTAAAAATGATGGACTTATCTTGCACCTTGGCATACTTGGCTGGTATAGACAGCCCCATTTGCTCTACCCCATAGACATGCTGGATAAAATACAACCATGATAAATCTATATCTATACCTATATGTAATACCATATTATATCCAATATATTATATACAATATCATCTAATACCTTATATCTCATATCTTATACCATCTTATATAATTTTATATCTATATATAATATCTATATCTGTATCCATGATTATGTCCATGTATTTATCTATATCTTCTTACTCATATCCATATTTGGATCTATAATTTTTAGTAGAAGCAGAATCATGTGTATTCATATATTCATTACATTTTTCTTCATACTATTTTAACATTTTAAATATTTTCTAGTAAATTAAAATAAGGAAAAATATTTTGTAGGTAACTTTTGTTAAAACTTAAATAGCATTTTAATATTAAATAAGCAAATACATACTTGAGCTCCAAGGAAAGAAAGAAAAAATTTTCTTGTGCCAGAAATGAAGAATCTTTAAAGGGAATGAGAGAGCCAGTGGTGTTTGGCAACTGAAGAAAGCTTTAGCCTTGGATATAGCCTGGTAGAGGGGGATGTGGTTCGAATGCTCTGTGAAAACAGAAGACATGTCCAAGGGACAGAGGAAGATGACAGGCTGAAACTGAGCTTGAAACTTTGAATTTCTGCCCTGTGCATCCAAAGGACACTAGCAAAATTCAGCCCACCAGCCTAGGGAGGCTTGGAGGAAGCTAGCTCTTTCTGGAACCTTGAATGGACAGTCTAATGTGCTGTATGGGTCTGAACTTACACTATTTGTGCATCATGAACTGAGAAACATGAGCAAAACCTTTCAGGAGCACTGAAACCTGCCAGCTCTGAAGAAAATACACAAACAGCCTGGGCAGATACATTTATATTGAAGGCACACGGGACTCTCCTAGAAAGAGAGTCTTGGTGTGGGTTACTCCAGAAGCAAATCCTGAAACTAAGATCTGAGTGCAGATTGCTGACTTCAGAAGTGATTCAAGAAGCATCAGTAGAGGAATGGTGAATAGAGACAAGAAAATGTAGAAAACCAACAAAAGCTGTGCTATTAAATCATTCACCACCATGAGCAGTTGAAGGGCAATCTCACTAAGGAATGTTAAGAAACTGTGAGATACACATCAAAGTTATTCCAACTGAAGGGTAAAGAAACAGGTTATTTATTTACTTATTTATGTTTTTCATTGTACATTTTGACAGAGTACAGTTTGTTGTTTCAATACATACATGCATTGTATAATGATCTAATCGGAGTAGTTAGCATATCTATCACCTAAACATTTATCATTTCTTTGTGGTTATAACATTCAAGATCCTCTTTTTGGGGTAGCTTGAAGTACACAATAAGACCACCTTGTCTACCACTGGTTAAAGTGTGTTTTTAGCTTCATCACCTCTCTGGCACTTCCAAATAGCCCTATATACTAGGTGATGTATTCCCTCAGTCAGAAAACAATGTCTTCAACAGGCAGCGAGTCTGCGGCATCAGCAGTAAACAGTCTTCAGGACAGCAGATGTGAGCGCCTGAGGATGTGGACAGCTCATCCACAGCTTTCTCTTCTATGACGATGGTCAGCAATCAAGTGAGAAAAAGTTGTGCTTGTCAGTCTAAAAGATTATATTGATTTTTCAATACTTGAACATTATACCTGTTAATCTAGTTGTGCTTGTATTGGCCAGAGGCAAAGATAAAAAGAAGAAAATTAATTAATTAATAATTAACTAATTAATAATCACATCGTACCTACTCATGGTTAATATGGAATCCTTTCACCAGTGTTTTCACACCCACCCTAAGAACCATGTGTAAAATTGCAAATGGATCAGCCAAATGCAATTCTGCCAGTTTTCAGGAATTAGTATAGTCATACACATGAATAGAGGTTTTTGATTTGTTGTTGTTGTTGTTGATTTGTTTTGAAGTGTTTCTTCAGCAAAGAGTTACAGCAGACTAGTAAATCTGTATGCAATCCTCACTCATCTGCCCAGGACTGAAAATATCACTCATGCCTCATGCATTTCTACCTTCTGCCTTTTTGTATGTTTTCAGAGTCTAAGAACTCCATTTCAACAGCTATTTGGAAGCAGAGGTATCATAAAACCAACTGAATCAATCTCACGATTAATCATGGTCCATTGACTAATTGTGGTGACAACTGGAACACAGCTTCTGGGCCAGACATCACAGAGATGTGAAGACATACAAAAAGCCATCTATGATCCTGAAAATCTCTTAAGTGATATGCCTGGGGCCCTTCTGCTAACCTAGAACTGAGAAATATGAAGTCTGACTTGTAGTTGCTTTGATATACCGCTGAGAAAACCATCCTTCATTTTTCATTTTTTCTACTGATGAGTTTAAAACTGTTGCTTTAACGTACCTATATTCACATAGCCTAAATTGTCCTCTAATGATGGTTTATAAAATATATATATTTTTTACCTTTATTAGTGGAAGTTTTGGAACGCTTAATAAAGAAAACATTTTTCATATTATTTTTGTAATCTGTAATGCGTTGTCTTTGGATATTGGGAAAGAATGATCTATGTCTGGCATTTTTTGTTGGAAGGTTTGTCAGAGGAGAGAGATGCAGCAGTTTTCCTGAAAGTATCTGAGTGTGAGCTAACGGTATAATGCCCACCAAACTGAGAAGATATCCTGAGACCAAAGAACAAAGCAGGCAATTCCATATGGTTTACAAAGAGTTGACTGTCATTATTATTATCTATGGGTGGTTACTAACAGAGATCAGGCAAAGTATCATTCCATGTGAGTGCTTAGCAGCTGCTTTCTCTGCACCCCAGCAGGGGAGGGATGGAGAGTGAGGCTGATAAGGGTCTTAGAGACAAAGTGGAGCTATGCCAAAGAGAGAAAGGCTGCAGAAGTGCAAGATTCCCAGGTGCCTCACAGCCTCCTGTTGCTTATCTTTGGTGTTGCCAGTGTCACTCCCTTTATAAGTAGAGCATTCTGTTCCTGTTCCTTCTTCAGTTGCTAAGCGACTTGTATAAGGGAAAAGTTGTAACTATGGAAGCTATAGCTCTGAAGGCCATGAGCATTCATGTAGTGAATTCTGACCAGTATTCCTACAGCATCTGAAAGTATCATGTGTTTGGCTTCCACTTGCTCATGGGATAAATTAATCCACCATCCCTCCCCTACATGTCAAGGTTTTCACAATATGGACTCAAGTTCTCCCAACTTCTTGGCTCTCACCACTCCCTGCCTCTCCTGTTATATTCCTAACTGGGTAGAATGATTTTCTTGCGGTTTTATGACTTTCAAACCTCCTTATCATTGCTCATGCTGATCCCTCTGTCTGAAGTTCCCTTCCTGTCAGTCTCCTTTTGTAAAACACATTCTACCTCAAAGCCATGCTCAAACATCACTTCCTCTGACATGTCTGACATCTTCCATCCTTCATCATCACCATTTTTCCTGGACTCACTAAACA
The DNA here is from genome assembly GCF_000696425.1 of Galeopterus variegatus. Taxonomy (NCBI): domain Eukaryota; kingdom Metazoa; phylum Chordata; class Mammalia; order Dermoptera; family Cynocephalidae; genus Galeopterus; species Galeopterus variegatus. The sequence goes on along the minus strand of NW_007727369.1, from coordinate 484,655 downwards.
CTCTTATGACCTCTCCCTAACATGTTTTTTTAAGTCATTCATCAACCCAATTACTTCTTCCACTAAATTACAATCTCCTTGAAGGGTAGGGCCATAGTGTGTATCTTACTATTTCCCAGCAACAAGCACAATATCTGGTATACAAGTGAATCCCTAAGTAGGTGATCAAATATTTGTAGAAGATGGAAGGAACTGAAAGGATGTGCAAAAAGGTTTATCAGACCCACTTCAGGCAGCATTAGACATAAGAGGGATAGGACCAAGTGTTTATTAAATTTTTATCATGTGTCTGACATTGCATTAGGTGTTTCACATAGGAAACAAAATAATGCCTTTAAATATTCATCTTTATACTTTCCTTTTCAGCATTTCTTGACTTTTCCCCTAATGTGTCAGTGGCCATCCCCTTTGCTTTGAGGAAACTTAGAATCATTACAAAATGAAAGAATGGGGAAAGGAACTATATTTAGTTGTTAAAACATTAAAAATAGGCTCTTAGGCCCATAACAGAAATAACATCCTGAAAGCCAGAGTTTTCCATTTGTAATAACATGATTTTTTAAGGAAGGAAAAGCTTTTGGGATAACCCCATAGGAAGCAGAACACTGAGTTTATGCCACAATAGATTAGAAAGAGAATAGAAGGTCCATCCTAGCTCACTGTCAGAAAAGCAAGGTGGTGTAGCATTTCCACTATGTTTTCTTCTAGTAGTTTCATAGTTCTGGATGTTAAATTTAGGACTTTGGTCCATTTTGAGTTGATTTTTGTGTATGGTGAGAGATAGGGATTTAGTCTCAATCTTCTGCATGTGGATATCCAGTTTTCCCAGCACCATTTGTTGAAGAGGCTGTCCTTTCCCCACTGTATATTTTTGGCATCTTTGTTGAAAATCAATTTGCTATAAGTGCATGGGTTTATTTTAGGGCTCTTTCATTGGTTAATGTGTTGGTTTTTATGCCACACACATGCTGTTTGGGTTACTATAGATTTGTAGTGTATTTTGAAATCAGGAAGTGTGGTGCCTCCACTTTTTCTTTTTGTTCAAGATTGCTTTAGCTATATGGGGTCTTTTGTGGCTCCATATAAATTTTAAGATTTTTTTTTTCTATTTCTGTAAAGATTGTCATTAGTATTTTGGTAGGGATTGCATTGAATGTGTAGATGGCTTTGGACATATGGACAATTTGATGATGTTAATTCTTCAACCCATGAACATGCAATACATGAAATGGGAGTGGGCATTGCTTTTTTGAGCAAGACTATGAAGGCACAGAAAACTAAAGTGTAAAGTGTAAAAATACATCAATGGGACTATGTCAAACTAAAAAGCTTCTGCATAGCAGGGGAAACTATCAACAAAATAAAGAGAAAACTATCAACAAAATAAAGAGAACAGGAGAAAGTGTTTGCCAACCACACATCAGACAAGGGGCTAATATTCAGAATATATAAGGAACTTAAATGACTCAACAGCAAAAAAGAAAACAATAACCCAGTTAAAAAATGGGTAAAGGACCTGATAATACATTCTCAAAAGAAGATATGCAAATGACCAACAAACACATGAAAAAGTGCTCAACATCACTAAACATCAGGGAAATGCAAATTAAAACCACAGTGGGATATCATCTCACTTCAGTTAGAATGGCTATTATCAAAAAGACAAAACATAACAAATGCTGGTGAGGATGTGGAGAAAAAGGAAATTCCCTTACAATGCTGGTGGGAGTATAAATTGGTGCAGCTACTGTAGTAAACAGTATGGAGTTTCCTCAGAGAACTAAAAATAGGTCCTACGACCCAGCCATCTCATTACTGGGAATATATCCAAAGGAAATGAAATCAGTGTATCCAAAAGACACCTGCACTCCCATGTTCATTGCAGAACTAGTCACAATAGTGAAGAGATGGAATCAACCTAAATGTCCAGCAATGGATGAATGGATAAAAAACTCTGTGGTATATATACATAATGGAATACTACTCAGCTATTAAAAAAAATCTTATCATTTGCAGCAATATGGATGGAACTGGAAACCATCATATTAAGTGAAGTAATTCAGGCACAAAAAGACAAATACCACAGGATAGCACTCATATGTGGAATCTAAAAAAAAAAAAAATGGCTCTCATAGAAGTAGAGAGTACGCGAATGGTTACCAGTAGTAGTGGGGAAGAGGGAGATGAGGAAAAGAGGTGGACTAATGGGTGCAAAACTATGCTGTCTACCCTAAGTGAATCATTGTTGAGTATATGCATATATTGAAACAACACAGTGTACCTCATAAATATGTACAAATAAATGTTAAAATATTTTGAAAAAATAGTTAAATTCCCATACTTATTAAACATATTAAAAGTATTTAAACAAAGTAAGAAAGAAAGGCAAGATGGAAATTACCTTGGCTAGAGAGCAGGGAATAGTGAGGAAAGCAGGAAGGGGTATGACCCTGTGTGGAAGTCAATGATCCTGACCCTGAGGGCACCCACAGAGGGAAGTCCAGGTCAGCACTGATGCCCTGAGAGCTCCATCCTGTCCCTAGCTGGGCCACACTGCTACTCTGCAGAAGGAGCCTCCCATCAGGGCTCGGGGGAGATCTTCACTTTGCCTCTCCTCCCTGAGGTCTGCTCAAGACCTCCCATCAGCCGCTTTTGAAATATCTCCTATAGATCTTCTTGCAGAAGTGATTCCTCAGTGTGACCCGGGCCTTTCCAAACTTCCCATCCAAACTTCAGTAAGGACATAAAGACTTGGATGTTGTCCTAAAAAGACAGTGGAGGCTTTAAAATCCAGACAGGCAGTGGCAGTACGGCCAGGAAAATCCTGAGCATATGTACTTGGGTGGAACTGGACTGTGGTAAAATCCACACCCTTTACGTACAGAAAATTCTATTTAACCTGCACAACAAGTCTATAATGAAAAAATTATCCTGCTTTTACCCATAAGCAAGTTGAGGCCCAGAGAATTTGAATAATTTGTCTGAGATCACGTGGACACTAATTTGATGACTTGAAGTGTCAGAACGATGACGAACCTAAGCAGACGTGATCCACTGTGCTGCTTTGCCTTTATTTTTCTACACTAGAGAGGAAGTACATGTGTGTGAATGTGTGTTTGTGTATGTGTGTATGTGCATGTTTATGAATTTGTGATGCTTATGGTTTATGCTATCTTGGGCATTACCAGACAGGTTCATACCCTCCTTTTCCACACTGAACACTTACACAAAAATAAAGTGAGTTGTTAACCATAGCTCACCTTTCCTTCCCTTCTTTCATCTCTCCTTTCCTTATTGCATTCTTTCTCTTCTCTCTTCCCATTTTCTAGGGCTACAGTTCACTGACAAGCCAAGGAGAAGAGTGTTTTTAGAGCAACACTAATGATTCTGGCCACTCACTGGGAATCTGATCTTCTGGGCTTTGCTCCCAGATCTCCCACCAGGTGATTTTAAACTTGATTGAGCTCCTGTTTATCCAACTGTAAAATGCAGGTAATATAGTTCTACCTCATGAGGACAGAGAAAGAATACAGTTATGTGCAGATCTTTACAGCCCATAGGTTAAAGGTATTTTGAAAGTGTTTTCAAACTGTCCTTGTCCTCTTCTTTCTCTTGACATCAGAACTGCTGTCCTAGAGGTGGAGGCATAAGATTGCTCCTCCCCTGGAAATGCATGGATTTTCAAGAAGCATATAATTCTTATGTAAAATGGCAAGAGACAGCTTTTCTCCGATGCAATAAATGCATACATTTCAATACAATGTTGTTGTCTCACTTCAAAAATAGAAATTTTGAAATCTTCATGATTAATTACCTATGAGTATCCAGAAATTATTTTTTTTTCAATTTTATACAGCCACAGAAGATACAAATCCCACACTCTAAGCCCAACCAACTAAATTATTTATACTTAAGAAATCTTGGGCCATGTCTTTAATCTTTCAAAATCAAAATCATACGTTGATCACATAAATGTATCTATTGATTTCAGGTGTACTTGAGGGGTTTCCCTGATTTGAATAATAAATTAGAGAAAAATGAATTAAGAGAAAAAACTGGGTACAAAAGCCAAATACGATACTGTTCTAGAAGAGAAATGAATGGATGATGGCTTTGCCAATGTGCTGACTTCTGTCATTTTCACGTTCAGTGACAAGCACCATATGAATGATTCCACTCTGTTGATTCTGGAGAGTACCAGAATAAACAGATTGTCAGAGCTGCAATTCCACTGGCGTGCCGTTGCAGCTTCCCATGGTGTCAGCTGTGAGTACGAGGAACAGTGCACGTGTTTATTCCTGAAAATGCACTTGCTTGCCAGAAATTTCATTTCAGCAGTTTTATAGTCAGGAAATTTGAACACTAATGAGTATAGACATTTTTAATTCCATCTTGGTCAAAGATGCTACAGGTTAGGAGTATATATTTTTGAAATCTGATTTAAGGCAGAGATTTAAACAAAGAACATTATGGGAGAGTTTCCCATTCATGAAAAAAACCCACTATTAAACTATTCTTCAAACAATTTTTGTCTCCAGATTAGCTCATTGTCATCATACTGGAGTCAAAGCTCTTGGTGACAGAGGCTTGAAGCCTGGTCGTTATTATTAGACCATTCTCTAGTCACACATAAATATCAGTTTCTGTGTTCCATGAATTCTACACTTTTAGTATCAGTCAGATGCATCCCTTCCTCTCCATACTCAGTACCCTATCATGAACACTACTATATTATCATAGCCTCTTTATTTGGTCTCCAGATTCTATTCTTTCTCCTTGCTAAAGCATTCTGTGCATACTACTGCACTCATCTTTATAAAAATTTCTCTCCTCCATAACATTAAATAGCTCTCAATTATCTACCAATGAAGACCAATATCCTTATTGCAGAACTGAAATCCCTTCTCAATCAAACATCAACTAATTTTCAGCTTTGTCTTTTGTTCATGCACATTATATTGGCATACAAATAAATTAATTTAACTCCTCCATATAACTCCGTGCTTTAGTAGTCTTCCATCATTCAAGCTATTCCCTGCTTTTGGAATATTAACTTCTCTATCTCTTTATGTTTTGATTCTGCATTTGTACTTAAGAGCCCATGCCATATGGCAATGCCATGCATCGATGATTTATTGAACATCTCCTGTGTTCTGGGTTCTGTTCCATTTGCTCCAACATCATACTTTAATTATTTTTCCACACTGAAATAATCTCTTTCTTCCTTAAATTCCCTGTTATGCTATTTTCACTTTCTATGCCTTGTGATGTAGTCATGGGGACAGGTGCTACATTGTCCTTTATGCAATGGCACCTCCCTGAGAGAGTGTGTCAGAGTTTGTATTCTCCACAAAGCCTAGGAGCATCCAGCACATGGCAAGTGCTCCATTAGGATTTTTGAATTTAAAAAAAAAATAGAAGAGGAAACAAAACATTGTAAGACATGGCAAGCCTAGAGCAAATAGCTGAAGCCATGATTTGCAAAAATTATGAATTTGGGCAGTTGTTTTCTGTATTTTACTAGTCAGCATTAATGTAGATCCCAGTATTGTTGCATGTTTGTTTGCTTTTTAAACATATATATATGTTGACACTGGAGCAAGTTTATTCAGTTTTCCTAAAGCTAGAGTTAATTTGACATGGCCGTGTGAATATCCACATCTCAATGTACATAGTGAAATGTAAATCAAGCTGGTATTTTAGAAACTTCTGTGCAAACTTGCATTCAGTTTTCCTAAAGCTAGAGTTAATTTGACATGGCCGTGTGAATATCCACGTCTCAATGTACATAGTGAAATGTAAATCAAGCTGGTATTTTAGAAACTTCTGTGCAAACTTGTACTTGAGTAGGTAAGGGATGAGTAGCTTCTCATTCAGTTTTTGTCTAGGTAATTTTTTTAGGTAAAGCATATTTAAATGCATGTATGTATTTCTTTTCAATGAAATGGGTAATCACTGACTTATTATACTATATTTATATTTCGGACTAATAAGAGTCAGTGTCTGGTGAAAACTGAAGATTTTTTTCAAATGATGTGGACTGGACTCTTAAAACTGCTATAGGGTCTTGCTACTCAGAGCACAGTCCTTTGGCATGAAACATTGGTGCCATTTGTTATCTAACATTGCTCGTTATAAATTTCAGTGCACCCCCCACCCCCTCCATGACACACAGAATCCAGCTCTGTGTGGATGCAGCCCAGACCTTTGTGTTTTAGGTAACTCTTCAGGTGATTCTGGTGCATGCTAAAATTTGGAAAGTAGAGTCTAGGGAGTTAAAATTCAGAAGCCAATTGCATGAGTAAAATTCAACAGGTAAACTAAGGGGGCCACTTAATGTGCCATAAATCAAGGATTATCAGAGTTTCAGGAAAAGGAAACAGTGTTATACAAATAGGTTTCAATTACAATGTGTACAGTGCTTAGAACTTAAGTGTCAGAAAACCAACTGATGTCATTTGGTTGGNACTTCGGTCCAAGGCTATCCTGTTTTTCAAACTCCTAGAGTAATCCAGTTATTGTGAAAACAGTTTTTCCTTGTCTTCCTTCTCATAGTAGTTTTCTGTTATAAGTCCTCTGTTTAAGACATGAGGAGAAAATCTTACTGTTGATAATATTTTCATTAGATTTGCCATATTATGGAGGTTGGTTACATGTTCAGGGTTATAAAAGTCCTTTATGCAGAGACTTCTCTATGTGTGAAAACAGATCCCCCTGGACTTGGGAAATATTGGGGTAGATGGAAACAGAAAACCCCCTAGTGCCCTGATCTCAACTTTTTCTCAGGTTCACACTAATGTACTGCTCAGAGATTTGAATAACTGAAGAAAAAGATTCACCTAACATTAAAGTGTTCAGTACTAAATTCTAGCACAAAGTAGAGAAGGTGTATTAGTCCGTTTTGTGTTGCTGTAACAGAA